>NW_028280663.1:0-33128 GCF_059751315.1 Micrasema longulum | reverse complement strand
TCACAACCAAAATAGTATCTAATTTTCAGTAAAATTTAAAGAATTAAGAGAAAATATTATAAATAAAAATCTTAATAAAAAAATTCTTTTTTGAAAAAATCAAAAATTATCCTTTTTTAAAAATATAAAAACTATAAATAATAAAAAATAAATAAATTTTATCATTATAAAATCCTAAAAACTTGAATATAATCATTTCCATGTATACGAATCATATAAACAAAAATTGATAGACCTAAAACTCCCTCACAAACTGTCAAAATTAAAAATAAAACTATAAAATAAAATCTTTCCATAATTAATATATATATATATAATATATAAATAAAATTAATATAATTAATTCTAATCTTAATAAAATCACTAATAAATGCTTTCGATTTAATGAAAAAAGTAAATTTCCCATAAAATAATTAATATATATAAAATTTAAAAATAAAATTTTCATTAGTTTTATTAGTTTAAAAAAAACATTGATCTTGTAAATCAAAATTAAGAATTTTCTTTTAAAACTTCAAAGAAAAATTATACATTTATCTATAATCTCCAAAATTATTATTTTTATTAAACTATTCTTTGATTATTAAAATTATATTCTTCATTTTAGTTCTATTTACAATCATTAATATAAAAATTTTAAAAATAACTCACCCTTTATTAATTACCATTATATTAACAATTCAAACTTCTTTAATTATAACTATAATAGGTTTAATCAGACAAACATTTTGAATATCATATATTATATTTTTAATTTTTATCGGGGGACTATTAATTTTATTTATTTATATTTCCAGATTAACTTCCAACAAAATTTTAAATTTTAAAAAAAAAAATTATATGATTATTATCCCAATTGTAATATTTTTTTTTATTACACCGTATTCTAATAACACAATTAATTTAGAAACTTCAAATTTATTAAATTTATTTATTATAATTAATAAAGAAAATAACTTATTTATATCAAACTTCTATAATTGAAATGAAATGTATCTTACAATACTAATAATAACATACCTAATATTAGTGTTAATTATTATAATTAAAATTACTAATTTTAAACATAACCCAATACGAATTAAATCTTAATGAAAAATTCATTTATTTCTATCACTAAAAATCACCCTATCTTAAAAATCTTTACAAATTCTTTAGTTAATCTCCCAACCCCATCAAATATTTCATTTATATGAAATATAGGTTCAATTTTAGGAATTTGTTTAATAATGCAAATTATCACAGGACTTTTTTTAACAATAAATTACATCCCAAATGTTGAAATAGCATTTTCCAGATTAGATCATATTTATCGAAATGTAAACAGAGGGTGATTAATTCGTATTATTCACACAAACGGTGCCTCATTTTTTTTTATTACATTATACTTGCATATTGGACGAGGAATCTATTATGAATCATTCATATTTAAATACACCTGAATGGTGGGAATTATTATTTTTTTACTATGCATAATAACAGCATTTATAGGTTATGTTTTACCTTGGGGACAAATGTCTTTTTGAGGTGCTACTGTAATTACTAATTTATTATCAGCTTTTCCTTATTTAGGAACTGATTTAGTCCAATGAATTTGGGGGGATTTTCTGTTAATAACGCCACTTTAAACCGATTTTTTATATTTCATTTTATTATACCTTTTGTTATTTTAATAATATCTATAATCCATTTAATATTTCTTCATCAAACAGGGTCAAGTAACCCTTTAAGTGTTAACAATAACATTGATAAAATTCCCTTTCACCCGTATTTCACTTATAAAGATTTAATAGGATTTTTTATTATATTATTAACTATTTTAATTTTATGCTTAATAAGACCTTTTATTTTAGGAGATCCTGATAATTTTATCCCAGCTAACCCCTTAGTAACTCCTATTCATATTCAACCAGAATGATACTTTTTATTCGCTTATGCAATTTTACGATCAATCCCCAATAAACTGGGAGGAGTAATTGCCCTATTTATATCTATTTTAATTTTATTTAATATACCATTTACTTTTATTAAAAATATTAAAGGAATTCAATTTTACATAATTAACAAAATACTATTTTGAATTTTTATTTTTGTTTTTATTATTTTAACTTGATTAGGAAGATGCCCCATAGAAACTCCATATATAATATTAAGTCAATTAATGACTATTATTTATTTTATATATTTTATTATCAATCCTCTAATTCCTAAAATCTGAGATTATTTAATTTAAATTAATTAGCTTAAATTAAAGCATTTGTTTTGAAAACTTAAGATAAATATTATTTTATTAATTTATACTAATAAAATTACATAAATATACTATTAAACAAAAAAAGAAAAGTAAATAATTTAAAGAAATAGGTAAATATGACTTTCAAGCTAAATTTATTAATTTATCATACCGATATCGAGGTAATGACCCTCGGACTCAAATAAACATAAATCCCAGAATTATTAACTTTAAAAAAAAAAGAAAGAAAAACAATCACCTCCCAAATAAATTAATGAGAATAACATTCTTATAAATAAAATTCTAGCATATTCAGCCAAAAAAATTAATGCAAAACCCCCTCTTCTATATTCTACATTAAACCCTGAAACTAACTCTCTTTCCCCTTCTATAAAATCAAAGGGAGCACGATTTAATTCTGCCAATATAGAAGAAAAAATTCTCAATACTAAAGGAATTATTAAAAAAAAAAAATCAAACATTCTCTTGATAAAAGTTTAAATTTATTAAATTATAACCTCTTATTAATAATATAGGAGATAAAAAAATTAAAGCCAATCTAACTTCATAAGAAATAGTTTGAGCTAACCCTCGTAATTTCCCCAATTTTGCATAATTTGAATTAGATGACCAACCAGAAATTACCACAAAATAAACTCTTATTCTTAAACAACTTAAAATAAATAAAAATCCTAAATTAAATCTTAGTAAAACAATTGAATAAGGAAGAATAACTCACAATCACAGTCTAATTAATATTCTTAAAACGGGGGCAAAAAAAAATAAATAATAATTAGAATTATAAGGAAAAATAAATTCTTTAGAAAATAATTTAATAGCATCTCTAAAAGGTTGAATTAGTCCTAAAAACCCAACTTTTAAGGGACCCTTCCGAATTTGAATATATCCTAAAACCTTTCGTTCTAATAAAGTAAAAAAAGCTACCCTTACTAATAATATAATAATCAATAACAAATAAATAATAAAAAAAGTGATAATTTCTAATTTATTAATTATTATCTATGTATTATAAATACATATTATTAAATTCTAAATTTAATGCACTTTTCTGCCAAAATAATAATCTATTAAACTTAATCAATTATAAAAAACTATTTCAAATATTTATTCCTTTCGTACTAAAATAATTTTATTTATTTAAAGATAGAAACCAACCTGGCTCACACCGGTTTGAACTCAGATCATGTAAAATTTTAAAAGTCGAACAGACTTAAAATTTAAACTTTTTCATTTAAATTAAATTTTAATCCAACATCGAGGTCACAATCTTTAATTTTAATAAGTACTTAAAATTAAAATTATGCTGTTATCCCTAAAGTATTTTATTCTTAAAATTATTAATAATAACTCTTTTCTTAAAAATTTTAATTTAAATAAATATTTCAAAAAAGTTTTAAAATTTTTTTATCGCCCCAATAAAATAATTATTTAAGTTTTATTATTTAAAAATTTATAAATCTTTAAAACTTATAATAATTATAAAAATTTATAGGGTCTTCTCGTCTTTTAAAAAAATTTTAGCTTTTTAACTAAAAAATTAAATTTTATCTTATTAATTTAAAACAGTATATATTTCGTCCAATCATTCATTCAAGATTTCAATTAAAAACCTAATTATTATGCTACCTTTGTACGGTCAAAATACCGCAGCCCTTTAAAATTAATTATTCAGGGGGCAGATCAGACTTTAAATTATTTATCAAAAAGACATGTTTTTGTTAAACAAGCGAACATATATTTTTGCCGAATTCTTAAAATTAATGTTTATAAAATATTTTAATAAAATTATAAATTTATAAATATACTAATATTATCATTTTTTCTTTAAAATATTTATTTTTTAAAAAAATAAAATAAATTCAATTAATCAAAAATTTTAAATTTTTTTCAAAAATATAAATTTTTTATAAAAAAATATAATTAATAAATAATTTTATTCCTATAAATTTAATTTTAAATTTAAATTAATTTAATTATTTATTTATTAGCTTATCCCAATAAATATATTTATTTAAATTAAATTATTAATTTAAAAATAACAAATTATTTATTAAATAAAAAAATTAAATTTTTTTCTTTTAAAATTAGATATAATTAAAAACGTTTAACATTTCATTTCTAATAAATTATTATTAATGTTTATATTACAATAACTAAAATAATTAATTTTATTAACTCTTTTAATTTCGAAAAATTTAATTTAAATAAATTTATTTAAATAATCTCTGATACACAAGATACAATAAATTAAATTTACTTACAAATAAATTATTTTTCATTTATTTTTCAAAATTCTATTTCTATACTAATTTTCTATAAATAAATTTATTAATTTAAAATTTTACTTTAATATATATGTTCATATCTTTAAAATTTATTAATTTAATTATTTAAATAAATTTTTAAAAATTTTATTTAATTAAAAAATTTCAAATTAAAATGAATCGCACATTAAATTTTCAATGTAAATGAATTACTTTACTTTAAAGTTTTAATTTGATCTTTCTAGAAACACTTTCCAGTAATTCTACTATGTTACGACTTATTTCAATTTAAAATGAAAGTGACGGGCAATATGTACATATTTTAAAATTTAATCATTTAATTTAATTAAATCAAATTACTTTTAAATCTCATTTCAAATTTATTTTTCAAAAAATTATTCAATAAATTAATTTATAAATAATCCATTCTATTCTTAATTATAGACTACATCTTGATTTGATATAATTTTTTTTAAAAAAATTTAAATTTTAATTTTTAAAAAAATTTTTATAACAACGATATATAAATTAACAAATTAAGTAAAATTTATTGTGGAGTATCAATTAATAAACAGATTCCTCTAATTTAATTAAAATACTGCCATATTTTTTAAGTTTAAAGACTATAACTTTTAATACCTTATATTTTAAAAATTTAACTTAAATAATAGAGTATCTAATTCTAGTTTTTATTTTAGTTTAATAAACTTCATAAAATTATTAAATAATTTAAATTTTTAAATTTTTAAAATTTCACTTAATAAAAATTTATTTTAATTTAAAATAAATTTTTTTATTAATTTTTTATTAAATATTTAATTAATTTTTAGTATAACCGCAATTGCTGGCACAAAAATTTATTAATTATTATAAAAATTACTAAATCTAAATTTCTTTAATTTTTAAAATTATATATTTCACAAAATTTTTTAAATTTTAAATTTTAAAATAATTTTAAAATATTTATATATATATATTTAAAATAAATAACAAAGTTAAAACTAACTTTAAAATTAAATTTAATAAATAGATTTTTTTTAAATTTAATTTTAAGGTTTAATTTAATTGAAAATATTAATAAAATTAGAATTTATATATTTTATAAATTAATTATAAAAACTTATTTTTTTTTCTTCTATTATAATAAATTAAAATTTTAATTGTATATAGACGAAAATTACATTAGATGTTCATAATATATTAAAATTTTAATTTTATATAAATGATAATTAAATTAAAATTTTAATATACTATAATAAAATTAGAATTTATATATTTTATAAATTAATTATAAAAACTTATTTTTTTTTCTTCTATTATAATAAATTAAAATTTTAATTGTATATAGACGAAAATTATATTAGATGTTCATAATATATTAAAATTTTAATTTTATATAAATGATAATTAAATTAAATGTCTATAATAAATTAAAATTTTAATATACTATAATAAAATTAGAATTTATATATTTTATAAATTAATTATAAAAACTTATTTTTTTTTCTTCTATTATAATAAATTAAAATTTTAATTGTATATAGACGAAAATTACATTAGATGTTCATAATATATTAAAATTTTAATTTTATATAAATGATAATTAAATTAAATGTCTATAATAAATTAAAATTTTAATATACTATAATAAAATTAGAATTTATATATTTTATAAATTAATTATAAAAACTTATTTTTTTTCTTCTATTATAATAAATTAAAATTTTAATTGTATATAGACGAAATTATATTAGATGTTCATAATATATTAAAATTTTAATTTTATATAAATGATAATTAAATTAAATGTCTATAATAAATTAAAATTTTAATATACTATAATAAAATAGAATTTATATATTTTATAAATTAATTACAGAAACTTATTTTTTTTTCTTCTATTATAATAAATTAAAATTTTAATTGTATATAGACGAAAATTACATTAGATGTTCATAATATATTAAAATTTTAATTTTATATAAATGATAATTAAATTAAATATCTATAATAAATTAAAATTTTAATACACTATAATAAAATTAGAATTTATATATTTTATAAATTAATTATAAAAACTTATTTTTTTTCTTCTATTATAATAAATTAAAATTTTAATTGTATATAGACGAAAATTACATTAGATGTTCATAATATATTAAAATTTTAATTTTATATAAATGATAATTAAATTAAAATTTTAATATACTATAATAAAATTAGAATTTATATATTTTATAAATTAATTATAAAAACTTATTTTTTTTTCTTCTATTATAATAAATTAAAATTTTAATTGTATATAGACGAAAATTATATTAGATGTTCATAATATATTAAAATTTTAATTTTATATAAATGATAATTAAATTAAATGTCTATAATAAATTAAAATTTTAATATACTATAATAAATTAGAATTTATATATTTTATAAATTAATTATAAAAACTTATTTTTTTTTCTTCTATTATAATAAATTAAAATTTTAATTGTATATAGACGAAAATTATATTAGATGTTCATAATATATTAAAATTTTAATTTTATATAAATGATAATTAAATTAAATGTCTATAATAAATTAAAATTTTAATATACTATAATAAAATTAGAATTTATATATTTTATAAATTAATTATAAAAACTTATTTTTTTTTCTTCTATTATAATAAATTAAAATTTTAATTGTATATAGACGAAAATTATATTAGATGTTCATAATATATTAAAATTTTAATTTTATATAAATGATAATTAAATTAAATGTCTATAATAAATTAAAATTTTAATATACTATAATAAAATTAGAATTTATATATTTTATAAATTAATTATAAAAACTTATTTTTTTTTCTTTTATTATAATAAATTAAAATTTTAATTGTATATAGACGAAAATTATATTAGATGTTCATAATATATTAAAATTTTAATTTTATATAAATGATAATTAAATTAAATGTCTATAATAAATTAAAATTTTAATATACTATAATAAAATTAGAATTTATATATTTTATAAATTAATTATAAAAACTTATTTTTTTTTCTTCTATTATAATAAATTAAAATTTTAATTGTATATAGACGAAAATTATATTAGATGTTCATAATATATTAAAATTTTAATTTTATATAAATGATAATTAAATTAAATGTCTATAATAAATTAAAATTTTAATATACTATAATAAAATTAGAATTTATATATTTTATAAATTAATTATAAAAACTTATTTTTTTTTCTTTTATTATAATAAATTAAAATTTTAATTGTATATAGACGAAAATTACATTAGATGTTCATAATATATTAAAATTTTAATTTTATATAAATGATAATTAAATTAAATGTCTATAATAAATTAAAATTTTAATATACTATAATAAAATTAGAATTTATATATTTTATAAATTAATTAACAATCCAATACTTTTAAATTTTATTAAAAGTAAATTTATTATGGATATATATCACAAAAAATCCTATTAATAGTTTTTTTTAACAATCCAATACTTTTAAATTTTATTAAAAGTAAATTTATTATGGATATATATCACAAAAAATCCTATTAATAGTTTTTTTTAACAATCCAATACTTTTAAATTTTATTAAAAGTAAATTTATTATGGATATATATCACAAAAAATCCTATTAATAGTTTTTTTTAACAATCCAATACTTTTAAATTTTATTAAAAGTAAATTTATTATGGATATATATCACAAAAAATCCTATTAATAGTTTTTTTTAACAATCCAATACTTTTAAATTTTATTAAAAGTAAATTTATTATGGATATATATCACAAAAAATCCTATTAATAGTTTTTTTTAACAATCCAATACTTTTAAATTTTATTAAAAGTAAATTTATTATGGATATATATCACAAAAAATCCTATTAATAGTTTTTTTTAACAATCCAATACTTTTAAATTTTATTAAAAGTAAATTTATTATGGATATATCACAAAAAATCCTATTAATAGTTTTTTTTAACAATCCAATACTTTTAAATTTTATTAAAAGTAAATTTATTATGGATATATATCACAAAAAATCCTATTAATAGTTTTTTTTAACAATCCAATACTTTTAAATTTTATTAAAAGTAAATTTATTATGGATATACATCACAAAAAATCCTATTAATAGTTTTTTTTAACAATCCAATACTTTTAAATTTTATTAAAAGTAAATTTATTATGGATATACATCACAAAAAATCCTATTAATAGTTTTTTTTAACAATCCAATACTTTTAAATTTTATTAAAAGTAAATTTATTATGGATATATACCACAAAAAATCCTATTAATAGTTTTTTTTAACAATCCAATACTTTTAAATTTTATTAAAAGTAAATTTATATGTATATATATCACAAAAAATCCTATTAATAGTTTTTTTTAACAATCCAATACTTTTAAATTTTATTAAAAGTAAATTTATTATGGATAAGTCACAAAAGATCCTATTAATAGTTTTTTAATAATCCAATACTTTTAAATTTTTATTAAAAGTAAAA
This sequence comes from Micrasema longulum, assembly GCF_059751315.1. Taxonomy (NCBI): domain Eukaryota; kingdom Metazoa; phylum Arthropoda; class Insecta; order Trichoptera; family Brachycentridae; genus Micrasema; species Micrasema longulum. Next base: position 24,077 of record NW_028280663.1, on the reverse strand, counting down.
ATAAAGTGCCTGATTAAAGGATTATTTTGATAGAATAAATTAAGTAATTTTATTACCTTTATTATATTTTATAGAATTAAACTATAACATTAAATTTCAAAAATTTAAATGCTTCATACATCAAAATATAAAAAATAAGCTAAATAAGCTAATGAGTTCATATCTCATTTAATAAAAGTTGAAATCTTTTTTTTTTAAAAATTTATAATAATTTTAATTTAACAAAAATATTATTTATAATCATTATAATAATAAGAACTTTATTTTCTCTATCATCAATTTCTTTTATTAATATGTGAATAGGAATAGAAATTAATTTAATTAGATTTATTCCTCTAATAATTAATAAATTAAATAATCTATCTTCCGAAAGAATAATAAAATATTTTTTAATTCAATCAATTTCTTCAATTAATTTTCTTTTTTCATCAATTAGATTAACTTATATTAATAAATGATTCAATGAAATAAATTATTTTAACTGATCAATTCAAATAATTTTAAATTTAAGATTATTAATAAAAATAGGAGCTGCCCCATTCCATTTTTGGTTTCCTAAAACTATAAAAGGATTATCTTGAATTAATTGCCTAATTTTAAGAACCTGACAAAAAATTATCCCTATAATTATTTTATTTTATAGATCTATTATAAAAATTATTATTTTATCATGTATTATAAGAGCTTTAGTAGGAAGATTCATAGGATTAAATCAAACGTCTTTAATTTTACTAATATCTTTCTCTTCAATCAATCATATTAGATGACTACTAATTTCTCTTCTTATAAATTTAAATTTATGAATAATTTATTTTTTTGTCTACTCTTTTATTAACTTTATTTTAATAAATTTTTTCAACAAACTTAAAATATTCAATTTAAATCAATTTTTTTATAATAAAATAAATTTAACTACTTATTTTATTTTATTAAATTTATTAAGATTAGGTGGACTCCCACCATTCTTAGGCTTTCTGTCAAAATGAATAATTATTAATTTTTTAATCAATATAAATATATACATAATATCATTATTATTAGTAATAACATCACTGATTAATTTATTTTTTTATATCCGTATTACATATTCTTATTTAATAATTCAATTTAATGAAATTAAATATTTCTCCTTTAAGATAGAAAAATCTTTTATTTTAATTACAATAAATTCTCTATCAATTTTAAATTTAATTTTTATAACTTTAATTTATATTATTTAAAAACTTTAAGTTAATAAAACTAATAATCTTCAAAATTATAAATAATTAATTTTAATTAAGTTTTAGTAAAATTTTACTACTTTAAATTTGCAATTTAAAATCATTACATTGACTATAAAACTTAGTAAAAAAGATTTAATCTTATAAATAAATTTACAATTTATCGCTTTACATCAGCCATTTTACTGCGACAATGAATATTTTCAACTAATCATAAAGATATTGGAACAATTTATTTTATATTTGGAATTTGATCTGGAATAGTAGGAACATCCCTAAGTATAATTATTCGAACTGAATTAAGATCTACTAACTCATTAATTTTAAATGATCAAATTTATAACGTATTAGTAACTGCTCATGCATTTATTATAATTTTTTTTATAGTTATACCAATTATAATTGGAGGATTTGGAAACTGATTAGTTCCCTTAATAATTGGAGCTCCTGATATAGCTTTTCCTCGTATAAATAACATAAGATTTTGACTTTTACCTCCATCATTAAATTTTCTTTTAATTAGATCTATTGTTGAAAGAGGAACAGGAACTGGATGAACAGTTTACCCCCCCTTATCAAGAAATCTCGCTCACTCAGGAAGATCAGTAGATTTTTCTATTTTCTCTCTTCATTTAGCGGGAATTTCATCAATTTTAGGGGCAATTAATTTCATTTCAACTACAATTAATATACGATCAAATCTAATTACTATAGATCGTATACCATTATTTGTTTGATCAGTTTTTATTACTGCAATTCTACTGCTCCTTTCTTTACCTGTTCTAGCAGGAGCTATTACTATATTATTAACTGATCGTAATTTAAACACATCATTTTTCGACCCAGCGGGAGGAGGAGACCCTATTTTATACCAACATTTATTTTGATTTTTTGGGCACCCTGAAGTCTATATTTTAATTTTACCGGGATTTGGAATTATTTCTCAAATTATTGCTCAAGAAAGGGGGAAAAAAGAATCCTTTGGATTCTTAGGAATAATTTATGCTATAATAACTATTGGTCTATTAGGGTTTATTGTATGAGCACACCATATATTTACAGTGGGTATAGACGTAGATACCCGAGCCTATTTCACTTCTGCTACTATAATTATTGCAATTCCAACAGGAATTAAAATTTTCAGGTGATTAGCCACAATTTATGGAAATAAAATCAACTATAACCCCAGTTTAATCTGAAGATTAGGATTTATTTTTTTATTTACAATAGGCGGACTCACAGGAGTAATTTTAGCTAACTCTTCTATTGATATTATATTACATGATACGTATTATGTAGTAGCACATTTCCATTATGTTTTATCTATAGGAGCTATTTTCGCTATTATTGGAGGATTTATTCACTGATACCCTTTATTTACAGGATTAACTATAAACCCTAATTGATTAAAAATTCAATTTTTTTCAATATTTATTGGAGTAAATTTAACATTCTTCCCCCAACATTTTCTCGGACTAGCCGGAATACCACGACGATATTCAGATTACCCCGATAGATACCTATCATGAAATATTTTATCTTCCTTAGGATCAATTTTATCAGTTATAAGAATAATTTATTTACTAATTATTATATGAGAAAGAATAATTAATCAACGAATAATTATTTTTAATAACCAAATAAATACTAATATTGATTGATTACAAAATAACCCTCCTTCTGAACATTCTTTTAATGAAATACCATTAATTTCTTATTTCTAATATGGCAGAATAAATGCATTGGTCTTAAAATCCATCTATAAAGTTTAACTTTTTTTAGAAATTTCTACTTGATCTCAACTAAATTTCCAAAATAGATCTTCCCCCTTAATAGAACAAATGATTTTTTTTCATGATTTTATTTTAATAATTTTAATTTTAATTATTACCATAATTTCTTACTTTATAATTAATCTATTTTCAAATAAATTAACAAATCGATTTTTAATAGAAAACCAATCTATCGAATTAATTTGAACATTAATACCCAGAATTATTTTAATTTTTATTGCTTTACCTTCTTTAAAATTGCTTTATCTATTAGATGAAAATAATAAACCTGCCCTAACCATTAAAAGAATCGGCCATCAATGATACTGATCTTATGAATATTCAGATTTCAAAAAAATTATCTTTGACTCTTTTATGCTTCCCCAAAATACTAATTCATTAAATTTTTTTCGTTTATTAGAAGTAGATAACCAAATTGTAGTCCCAATAAAAACTCAAATTCGCATACTAATTACAGCAACAGACGTAATTCATTCTTGAACTATCCCTTCTTTAAGAGTTAAAGCAGATGCAACTCCTGGTCGATTAAATCAAGTAAACTTCTTTATTAACCAACCTGGATTATTTTTTGGACAATGTTCTGAAATCTGCGGAACAAACCATAGATTTATACCAATTATAATGGAATCTATTTCCCCAAAATTTTTTATTAACTGAATTAAAAATTTTAACTCATTAGATAACTAAATTTAAGTATAGGTCTTTTAAACCTTTAATAGAAAAAAAAATAAATAATTTCTTCTAATGATAAAGAATTAGTTAAAATATAACATAAATATGTCATATTTAAATTATTAATAATTAATATTCTTTTATCCCACAAATAATACCCCTTAATTGAATTTTTTTCTTTTTCTTTTTTAACTTAATATTTTTGACCTTTTTAATCATATCTTTTTATAATTACATCCCACTTATTAAAAATATTCCCAATAACATTAAATATGATAACAAACTTATTCTCAATTTTTGACCCCTCTACTAAAATTTTTAACTTATCTTTAAATTGAACAAGAACTCTAATCGGATTAATAATCATTCCAATTAATTATTGGATTTTACCTAACCGAATTAATTTAGTTTTAAATAATATTTTAAATACTCTTCATAAAGAATTTAAAGTTCTTATTGGAAATAACTATTATTTAGGTACAACTTTTATTTTTATTTCATTATTTTTATTCTGTTTTTATAATAATTTTTTAGGATTATACCCCTATATTTTTACCAGAACTAGTCATATAATAATAAATTTATCAATTGCTCTTCCCATGTGAATATCATTTATAATTTTTGGATGATTAAATAACACTCAACATATGTTTACTCATTTAGTGCCTCAAGGCACTCCCTCTACTCTTATATCTTTTATAGTATTAATTGAAACAATTAGAAATATAATCCGTCCTTTAACTCTAGCTGTTCGACTAATAGCAAATATAATTGCTGGTCACTTACTAATTACTCTTTTAAGATCAATAAATTTATCCACTTCAATGTTAATTTCTAATTTTCTAATCTTAACAATAATTTTATTATTAATATTAGAAATAGCAGTTTCATTAATTCAAGCATATGTATTTACAATTTTAAGAACTTTATATTCTAAAGAAATTATTTAATGTCAACACATCAAAATCATCCCTTTCACTTAGTAACTAACAGACCATGACCATTAACAGGAGCCTTAAGAACAATAACTTTACTAGGTGGTCTTTTATTTTGATTTTATAATTTTAATTTATATTTAACATTAATGGGATTATTAATTACCTTAATAACTATATACCAATGATGACGAGATATCTCCCGAGAAGGAACATACCAAGGATCTCATACTTTAAAAGTAACTCTAGGATTACGGTGGGGAATAAGATTATTCATTATTTCAGAAATTTTTTTTTTTATCGCATTTTTTTGAGCTTTTTTTCACAGAAACCTAAACCCTAGAATTAACATAGGAAGAACTTGACCTCCCGTATCTATTTCACCATTTAACCCATTTCAAATCCCTCTTTTAAATACTATTATTTTATTAACATCAGGAATTACTGTAACATGAGCCCATCATGCTATTTTAGAAAATAATTTTTCTCAGTCAAATAAAGCTCTTACTTTAACAGTAATACTAGGAATTTATTTCACTTTACTTCAACTCTACGAATATATAGAAGCCCCATTCACTATCTCAGATAGAATCTATGGAACTTCGTTTTTTATAGCAACAGGATTCCATGGATTTCATGTAATAGTCGGAACTATATTTCTATTGATCTGTTTACTACGCCATAAAAATTATCATTTTTCTAATAATCATCACTTCGGATTAGAAGCCGCAGCTTGATACTGACATTTTGTTGATGTTGTATGATTATTTCTTTATATTATAATATACTGATGAAGATCATAATATTTATATAATATATCTAGTATATTTGATTTCCAATCAAAAAGATTAATTTTTAATGTAAATAATTTATTTAACTTTTATTATTATAATTATTATTTCCGTCATCACAAATTTAATAATTATTATTGCAATTACTTTATCCAAAAAATCATTTAATGATAAAGAAAAACTTTCACCATTTGAATGTGGATTCGACCCCAAATCTTTAACCCGTCTTCCATTTTCAATTCATTTTTTTATAATTACAATTATTTTCTTAATTTTCGATGTAGAAATCTGTTTAATTATACCCATAATTGTTCTATCAAATATTACTATATTAGCAAATTGAATTTTAATTTCAACTTATTTTATTATTATTTTAATTATTGGATTATATTACGAATGAAATATAAATATATTAAATTGAACTAATTAAAAGGACTATAATTTATTTAAAATATTTGATTTGCATTCAAAAAAAGTCCATTGACTTGTCTTAAAATAGAAAGCTAAAAAGCAATTAACTTCGACTTAATTATTTGAGTATTAAAAATTACTCTCTATTTAAGTTAATTAAAACCAAACTAGAGGTATTTCATTGTTAATGAAAAAATTGATTCTAAATCTAATTAAAGAAATATAATAAAATTAAACTTCTAATTTAATTAATAGTGAATATCATTAATATTTCTATTTATATAGTTTAAAAAACATTATCTTTTCATGATAAAATTAAAGACCTACTTTTATAAATATTTAAAGATTTAAAAAATCACTTTAGTATCTTCAATACTACACTCTAATTAAGTTATTTAAATTTAATATATTATAAAAATTATAAAGAAAACTCACATAATAAAAATTATAATATAAACTTTAATATAATTAAAATGAAATTTTTGAATGATTTCTGTGGAATTTTTTAAATACCCCCCTAAATTATAAGAAAATAAAATTTCTAACCATCCTAAATCTATAATCTTTTTAAATAAAATTCCTCAATTTAATGTAAAATAATTAATGCCGTAAGTTCTTATAAAAATTATAAATCATATTCTTCCTAAAAATCTTCTTAACTTAAAATTTAAAAAAAAATTTTTAAGAATATACCTATATCTAAAAAATACTCCTATAATTAATCCCCCTAAAATAACTATTAAAACTAAAAGTTTTAATCTTAAAGGTAGATAAATAAATTTTATGGCGGGAAAAATTATTCACATAAATAAAGAACCCCCAAAAATTCTTAATAAAAATAAAATTATTATTCTTTTTCTCATAATTTTATTATCAAAATGAAAGTTAACTAGAGAAAAAAATCTAAATTCTCTATATAATCTTCAATACATTAATCGCATAGTATACCTAACTGTTAAACCGGTAGAAAAATAAGCTAATCATAATCTAACTAAATTTAAATTATAACAAAATAAAGATTCTAAAATTAAATCTTTTGAATAAAATCCCGCTAAAAATGGAATACCGCATAAAGCTATATTAGAGATAACAAAAAATCTACCTACTAACGGTATAAATTTAATTCCGCCTATTATTATTCGAATATCTTGATTATCCTTAAATCTATGAATTATCATCCCCGCGCATAAAAATAATAATCTTTTAAAAAAAGCATGGATTAATAAATGAAAAAAAGCTAACACTCTAAAACCAGCACCTAGAATTATTATTATTAATCCCAATTGACTTAAAGTTGATAGAGCAATAATTTTTTTTAAATCATACTCAAAATTAGCCCCTAATCCTGATATAAATATAGTTAATATACCAATAAATATTAAAAATTTAAATAAAAATCTTCCTTCTAAAAGTCCCCTAAATCGAATAATTAAATAAACCCCGGCTGTAACTAAAGTAGAAGAATGAACTAAAGCAGACACAGGAGTAGGGGCTGCTATTGCTGCTGGCAACCAAGAAGAAAAGGGAATTTGAGCTCTTTTAGTTATACCTGCTAATAAAATTAAAGACCCAATTAATACCGCAGAGTTATCATATTTTATATAATATAAATAAAAAATAAAATTTCAACTCCCAAAATTTAACATTCATACAATTCTCAATAAAATTGCAATATCTCCAATACGATTAGAAAGAATGGTTAATATACCAGCATTATAAGACTTCACGTTTTGATAATAAATTACTAAACAATAAGATACCAATCCCAATCCGTCTCATCCTAATAAAATTCTTAACATATTAGGACTAATAATTATTATTATCATTGATAAAATAAACAAAATAACTAAAAATAAAAATCGATTTTTATTAAAATCTTGCGACATGTACCTTTTTCTATAAAATACAACTATTCTTGAAATTATAAAAACTACTCCAATAAAAATTATTGTTATTCAATCAAATAAAAATACTATTTCCAAGTCAATAGAATTAAAAGTTTTAAATCTAAATTCATAAAAAACTGTTAAATCTTTAAATAATAAAATATTACCTAACCCTAAAACAATTATACTTAAAATAAATAAAATCAATCTAAATAAACTAAATAAATCTAAAAAATAAATAATTTAAAACAAATTTTTGTATCTTTAATTCCACAAATTAATATTTTTTTTTAAACTATTTAAATTTTTAATAAAAAAATATTAAAACATCTAAATTTAAAATTAATAAATTTAAAGGAATTCAATGTAAAAATAATAATAAATACTCCCGTGATTCATTAGAAAAATACCCTGACAAATTAAATTTAAATTTTCCTTGCTGAGAATACGAAAACAAATATAAACAATACCCAGCTGAGAAAAATGAGACTAAGGCCAATAAAATTCTTATTAATCAAGAATAATTAATTAATCTAATTATTAACCTAACTTCTCCTAATAAATTTAATGAAGGCGGGGCTGCCATATTTCTTGATAAAAATAAGAACCACCATAATCTTAGTGAAGGTATTATAATCATCAATCCTTTATTTATAAATAAATTACGTCTATGTAATCGTTCATAATTTAAATTAACTAAACAAAATAATCCAGATGAACATAGTCCATGCCCAATTATTAGTAGATACCTCCCCGATAAACTTCAATTTGATAAAGTTAACAGCCCTCTAATTATTAAACCCATATGAACCACTGAAGAATACGCTACTAATGATTTCAAATCAATTTGAAAAAAGCACATTAATCTAATAAATAAAGCACCTATTAATCTAATTCTCACAAAAACATATCCTAATTTTTTATTAAAATTTAGTAAAAATGGTATAACTCGATAAATACCATACCCCCCTAATTTCAATATAATCCCTGCTAAAATTATAGACCCACTAATGGGGGCCTCAACGTGAGCCTTAGGAAGCCATAAGTGAACCGAAAATATAGGAATTTTAACAAAGAAAGCTATAGTTATTACAAAATATAACGGTGTAAAAAATAATTTTACTTCTCTAAATAAATAAATACTTAATGTATTACAAATACTATTTATATAAAAAATCCCTAATAATAACGGTAAAGAAACAAATAAAGTATAAAATAATAAATATAATCCTGCTTGAACTCGTTCAGGTTGAACCCCCCATCCTAAAATTAAAAATAAAATTGGAATTAAAGAACCTTCAAAAAATAAATAAAATATAAATAAATTCATAACTCTAAAAGTACAAACTAATATAATTAATAAAAATAAAATATTTATTAAAAATAAATTTTTATAATTTTTATTGACGTATAATTTTAACCTTGATATAATTATTAGCCCTCTAATTCAACCCCTTAATAAAATTAAAAAATAAGAAATTAAATCACAACCAAAATAGTATCTAATTTCAGTAAAATTTAAAGAATTAAGAGAAAATATTATAAATAAAAATCTTAATAAAAAAATTCTTTTTTGAAAAAATCAAAAATTATCCTTTTTTAAAAATATAAAAACTATAAATAATAAAAAATAAATAAATTTTATCATTATAAAATCCTAAAAACTTGAATATAATCATTTCCATGTATACGAATCATATAAACAAAAATTGATAGACCTAAAACTCCCTCACAAACTGTCAAAATTAAAAATAAAACTATAAAATAAAATCTTTCCATAATTAATATATATATATAAATATATAAATAAAATTAATATAATTAATTCTAATCTTAATAAAATCACTAATAAATGCTTTCGATTTAATGAAAAAAGTAAATTTCCCATAAAATAATTAATATATATAAAATTTAAAAATAAAATTTTCATTAGTTTTATTAGTTTAAAAAAAACATTGATCTTGTAAATCAAAATTAAGAATTTTCTTTTAAAACTTCAAAGAAAAATTATACATTTATCTATAATCTCCAAAATTATTATTTTTATTAAACTATTCTTTGATTATTAAAATTATATTCTTCATTTTAGTTCTATTTACAATCATTAATATAAAAATTTTAAAAATAACTCACCCTTTATTAATTACCATTATATTAACAATTCAAACTTCTTTAATTATAACTATAATAGGTTTAATCAGACAAACATTTTGAATATCATATATTATATTTTTAATTTTTATCGGGGGACTATTAATTTTATTTATTTATATTTCCAGATTAACTTCCAACAAAATTTTAAATTTTAAAAAAAAAAATTATATGATTATTATCCCAATTGTAATATTTTTTTTTATTACACCGTATTCTAATAACACAATTAATTTAGAAACTTCAAATTTATTAAATTTATTTATTATAATTAATAAAGAAAATAACTTATTTATATCAAACTTCTATAATTGAAATGAAATGTATCTTACAATACTAATAATAACATACCTAATATTAGTGTTAATTATTATAATTAAAATTACTAATTTTAAACATAACCCAATACGAATTAAATCTTAATGAAAAATTCATTTATTTCTATCACTAAAAATCACCCTATCTTAAAAATCTTTACAAATTCTTTAGTTAATCTCCCAACCCCATCAAATATTTCATTTATATGAAATATAGGTTCAATTTTAGGAATTTGTTTAATAATGCAAATTATCACAGGACTTTTTTTAACAATAAATTACATCCCAAATGTTGAAATAGCATTTTCCAGATTAGATCATATTTATCGAAATGTAAACAGAGGGTGATTAATTCGTATTATTCACACAAACGGTGCCTCATTTTTTTTTATTACATTATACTTGCATATTGGACGAGGAATCTATTATGAATCATTCATATTTAAATACACCTGAATGGTGGGAATTATTATTTTTTTACTATGCATAATAACAGCATTTATAGGTTATGTTTTACCTTGGGGACAAATGTCTTTTTGAGGTGCTACTGTAATTACTAATTTATTATCAGCTTTTCCTTATTTAGGAACTGATTTAGTCCAATGAATTTGGGGGGGATTTTCTGTTAATAACGCCACTTTAAACCGATTTTTTATATTTCATTTTATTATACCTTTTGTTATTTTAATAATATCTATAATCCATTTAATATTTCTTCATCAAACAGGGTCAAGTAACCCTTTAAGTGTTAACAATAACATTGATAAAATTCCCTTTCACCCGTATTTCACTTATAAAGATTTAATAGGATTTTTTATTATATTATTAACTATTTTAATTTTATGCTTAATAAGACCTTTTATTTTAGGAGATCCTGATAATTTTATCCCAGCTAACCCCTTAGTAACTCCTATTCATATTCAACCAGAATGATACTTTTTATTCGCTTATGCAATTTTACGATCAATCCCCAATAAACTGGGAGGAGTAATTGCCCTATTTATATCTATTTTAATTTTATTTAATATACCATTTACTTTTATTAAAAATATTAAAGGAATTCAATTTTACATAATTAACAAAATACTATTTTGAATTTTTATTTTTGTTTTTATTATTTTAACTTGATTAGGAAGATGCCCCATAGAAACTCCATATATAATATTAAGTCAATTAATGACTATTATTTATTTTATATATTTTATTATCAATCCTCTAATTCCTAAAATCTGAGATTATTTAATTTAAATTAATTAGCTTAAATTAAAGCATTTGTTTTGAAAACTTAAGATAAATATTATTTTATTAATTTATACTAATAAAATTACATAAATATACTATTAAACAAAAAAAGAAAAGTAAATAATTTAAAGAAATAGGTAAATATGACTTTCAAGCTAAATTTATTAATTTATCATACCGATATCGAGGTAATGACCCTCGGACTCAAATAAACATAAATCCCAGAATTATTAACTTTAAAAAAAAAAGAAAAGAAAAACAATCACCTCCCAAATAAATTAATGAGAATAACATTCTTATAAATAAAATTCTAGCATATTCAGCCAAAAAAATTAATGCAAAACCCCCTCTTCTATATTCTACATTAAACCCTGAAACTAACTCTCTTTCCCCTTCTATAAAATCAAAGGGAGCACGATTTAATTCTGCCAATATAGAAGAAAAAATTCTCAATACTAAAGGAATTATTAAAAAAAAAAATCAAACATTCTCTTGATAAAAGTTTAAATTTATTAAATTATAACCTCTTATTAATAATATAGGAGATAAAAAAATTAAAGCCAATCTAACTTCATAAGAAATAGTTTGAGCTAACCCTCGTAATTTCCCCAATTTTGCATAATTTGAATTAGATGACCAACCAGAAATTACCACAAAATAAACTCTTATTCTTAAACAACTTAAAATAAATAAAAATCCTAAATTAAATCTTAGTAAAACAATTGAATAAGGAAGAATAACTCACAATCACAGTCTAATTAATATTCTTAAAACGGGGGCAAAAAAAAATAAATAATAATTAGAATTATAAGGAAAAATAAATTCTTTAGAAAATAATTTAATAGCATCTCTAAAAGGTTGAATTAGTCCTAAAAACCCAACTTTTAAGGGACCCTTCCGAATTTGAATATATCCTAAAACCTTTCGTTCTAATAAAGTAAAAAAAGCTACCCTTACTAATAATATAATAATCAATAACAAATAAATAATAAAAAAAGTGATAATTTCTAATTTATTAATTATTATCTATGTATTATAAATACATATTATTAAATTCTAAATTTAATGCACTTTTCTGCCAAAATAATAATCTATTAAACTTAATCAATTATAAAAAACTATTTCAAATATTTATTCCTTTCGTACTAAAATAATTTTATTTATTTAAAGATAGAAACCAACCTGGCTCACACCGGTTTGAACTCAGATCATGTAAAATTTTAAAAGTCGAACAGACTTAAAATTTAAACTTTTTCATTTAAATTAAATTTTAATCCAACATCGAGGTCACAATCTTTAATTTTAATAAGTACTTAAAATTAAAATTATGCTGTTATCCCTAAAGTATTTTATTCTTAAAATTATTAATAATAACTCTTTTCTTAAAAATTTTAATTTAAATAAATATTTCAAAAAAGTTTTAAAATTTTTTTATCGCCCCAATAAAATAATTATTTAAGTTTTATTATTTAAAAATTTATAAATCTTTAAAACTTATAATAATTATAAAAATTTATAGGGTCTTCTCGTCTTTTAAAAAAATTTTAGCTTTTTAACTAAAAAATTAAATTTTATCTTATTAATTTAAAACAGTATATATTTCGTCCAATCATTCATTCAAGATTTCAATTAAAAACCTAATTATTATGCTACCTTTGTACGGTCAAAATACCGCAGCCCTTTAAAATTAATTATTCAGGGGGCAGATCAGACTTTAAATTATTTATCAAAAAGACATGTTTTTGTTAAACAAGCGAACATATATTTTTGCCGAATTCTTAAAATTAATGTTTATAAATATTTTAATAAAATTATAAATTTATAAATATACTAATATTATCATTTTTTCTTTAAAATATTTATTTTTTAAAAAAATAAAATAAATTCAATTAATCAAAAATTTTAAATTTTTTTCAAAAATATAAATTTTTTATAAAAAAATATAATTAATAAATAATTTTATTCCTATAAATTTAATTTTAAATTTAAATTAATTTAATTATTTATTTATTAGCTTATCCCAATAAATATATTTATTTAAATTAAATTATTAATTTAAAAATAACAAATTATTTATTAAATAAAAAAATTAAATTTTTTTCTTTTAAAATTAGATATAATTAAAAACGTTTAACATTTCATTTCTAATAAATTATTATTAATGTTTATATTACAATAACTAAAATAATTAATTTTATTAACTCTTTTAATTTCGAAAAATTTAATTTAAATAAATTTATTTAAATAATCTCTGATACACAAGATACAATAAATTAAATTTACTTACAAATAAATTATTTTTCATTTATTTTTCAAAATTCTATTTCTATACTAATTTTCTATAAATAAATTTATTAATTTAAAATTTTACTTTAATATATATGTTCATATCTTTAAAATTTATTAATTTAATTATTTAAATAAATTTTTAAAAATTTTATTTAATTAAAAAATTTCAAATTAAAATGAATCGCACATTAAATTTTCAATGTAAATGAATTACTTTACTTTAAAGTTTTAATTTGATCTTTCTAGAAACACTTTCCAGTAATTCTACTATGTTACGACTTATTTCAATTTAAAATGAAAGTGACGGGCAATATGTACATATTTTAAAATTTAATCATTTAATTTAATTAAATCAAATTACTTTTAAATCTCATTTCAAATTTATTTTTCAAAAAATTATTCAATAAATTAATTTATAAATAATCCATTCTATTCTTAATTATAGACTACATCTTGATTTGATATAATTTTTTTTAAAAAAATTTAAATTTTTAATTTTTAAAAAAATTTTTATAACAACGATATATAAATTAACAAATTAAGTAAAATTTATTGTGGAGTATCAATTAATAAACAGATTCCTCTAATTTAATTAAAATACTGCCATATTTTTTAAGTTTAAAGACTATAACTTTTAATACCTTATATTTTAAAAATTTAACTTAAATAATAGAGTATCTAATTCTAGTTTTTATTTTAGTTTAATAAACTTCATAAAATTATTAAATAATTTAAATTTTTAAATTTTTAAAATTTCACTTAATAAAAATTTATTTTAATTTAAAATAAATTTTTTTATTAATTTTTTTATTAAATATTTAATTAATTTTTAGTATAACCGCAATTGCTGGCACAAAAATTTATTAATTATTATAAAAATTACTAAATCTAAATTTCTTTAATTTTTAAAATTATATATTTCACAAAATTTTTTAAATTTTAAATTTTAAAATAATTTTAAAATATTTATATATATATATTTAAAATAAATAACAAAGTTAAAACTAACTTTAAAATTAAATTTAATAAATAGATTTTTTTTAAATTTAATTTTAAGGTTTAATTTAATTGAAAATATTAATAAAATTAGAATTTATATATTTTATAAATTAATTATAAAAACTTATTTTTTTTTCTTCTATTATAATAAATTAAAATTTTAATTGTATATAGACGAAAATTACATTAGATGTTCATAATATATTAAAATTTTAATTTTATATAAATGATAATTAAATTAAAATTTTAATATACTATAATAAAATTAGAATTTATATATTTTATAAATTAATTATAAAAACTTATTTTTTTTTCTTCTATTATAATAAATTAAAATTTTAATTGTATATAGACGAAAATTATATTAGATGTTCATAATATATTAAAATTTTAATTTTATATAAATGATAATTAAATTAAATGTCTATAATAAATTAAAATTTTAATATACTATAATAAAATTAGAATTTATATATTTTATAAATTAATTATAAAAACTTATTTTTTTTTCTTCTATTATAATAAATTAAAATTTTAATTGTATATAGACGAAAATTACATTAGATGTTCATAATATATTAAAATTTTAATTTTATATAAATGATAATTAAATTAAATGTCTATAATAAATTAAAATTTTAATATACTATAATAAAATTAGAATTTATATATTTTATAAATTAATTATAAAAACTTATTTTTTTTTCTTCTATTATAATAAATTAAAATTTTAATTGTATATAGACGAAAATTATATTAGATGTTCATAATATATTAAAATTTTAATTTTATATAAATGATAATTAAATTAAATGTCTATAATAAATTAAAATTTTAATATACTATAATAAAATTAGAATTTATATATTTTATAAATTAATTACAGAAACTTATTTTTTTTTCTTCTATTATAATAAATTAAAATTTTAATTGTATATAGACGAAAATTACATTAGATGTTCATAATATATTAAAATTTTAATTTTATATAAATGATAATTAAATTAAATATCTATAATAAATTAAAATTTTAATACACTATAATAAAATTAGAATTTATATATTTTATAAATTAATTATAAAAACTTATTTTTTTTTCTTCTATTATAATAAATTAAAATTTTAATTGTATATAGACGAAAATTACATTAGATGTTCATAATATATTAAAATTTTAATTTTATATAAATGATAATTAAATTAAAATTTTAATATACTATAATAAAATTAGAATTTATATATTTTATAAATTAATTATAAAAACTTATTTTTTTTTCTTCTATTATAATAAATTAAAATTTTAATTGTATATAGACGAAAATTATATTAGATGTTCATAATATATTAAAATTTTAATTTTATATAAATGATAATTAAATTAAATGTCTATAATAAATTAAAATTTTAATATACTATAATAAAATTAGAATTTATATATTTTATAAATTAATTATAAAAACTTATTTTTTTTTCTTCTATTATAATAAATTAAAATTTTAATTGTATATAGACGAAAATTATATTAGATGTTCATAATATATTAAAATTTTAATTTTATATAAATGATAATTAAATTAAATGTCTATAATAA
This sequence comes from Micrasema longulum, assembly GCF_059751315.1. Classification (NCBI taxonomy): domain Eukaryota; kingdom Metazoa; phylum Arthropoda; class Insecta; order Trichoptera; family Brachycentridae; genus Micrasema; species Micrasema longulum. The sequence goes on along the minus strand of NW_028280663.1, from coordinate 7,780 downwards.
ATTAAAATTTTAATATACTATAATAAAATTAGAATTTATATATTTTATAAATTAATTATAAAAACTTATTTTTTTTTCTTCTATTATAATAAATTAAAATTTTAATTGTATATAGACGAAAATTATATTAGATGTTCATAATATATTAAAATTTTAATTTTATATAAATGATAATTAAATTAAATGTCTATAATAAATTAAAATTTTAATATACTATAATAAAATTAGAATTTATATATTTTATAAATTAATTATAAAAACTTATTTTTTTTTCTTTTATTATAATAAATTAAAATTTTAATTGTATATAGACGAAAATTATATTAGATGTTCATAATATATTAAAATTTTAATTTTATATAAATGATAATTAAATTAAATGTCTATAATAAATTAAAATTTTAATATACTATAATAAAATTAGAATTTATATATTTTATAAATTAATTATAAAAACTTATTTTTTTTTCTTCTATTATAATAAATTAAAATTTTAATTGTATATAGACGAAAATTATATTAGATGTTCATAATATATTAAAATTTTAATTTTATATAAATGATAATTAAATTAAATGTCTATAATAAATTAAAATTTTAATATACTATAATAAAATTAGAATTTATATATTTTATAAATTAATTATAAAAACTTATTTTTTTTTCTTTTATTATAATAAATTAAAATTTTAATTGTATATAGACGAAAATTACATTAGATGTTCATAATATATTAAAATTTTAATTTTATATAAATGATAATTAAATTAAATGTCTATAATAAATTAAAATTTTAATATACTATAATAAAATTAGAATTTATATATTTTATAAATTAATTAACAATCCAATACTTTTAAATTTTATTAAAAGTAAATTTATTATGGATATATATCACAAAAAATCCTATTAATAGTTTTTTTTAACAATCCAATACTTTTAAATTTTATTAAAAGTAAATTTATTATGGATATATATCACAAAAAATCCTATTAATAGTTTTTTTTAACAATCCAATACTTTTAAATTTTATTAAAAGTAAATTTATTATGGATATATATCACAAAAAATCCTATTAATAGTTTTTTTTAACAATCCAATACTTTTAAATTTTATTAAAAGTAAATTTATTATGGATATATATCACAAAAAATCCTATTAATAGTTTTTTTTAACAATCCAATACTTTTAAATTTTATTAAAAGTAAATTTATTATGGATATATATCACAAAAAATCCTATTAATAGTTTTTTTTAACAATCCAATACTTTTAAATTTTATTAAAAGTAAATTTATTATGGATATATATCACAAAAAATCCTATTAATAGTTTTTTTTAACAATCCAATACTTTTAAATTTTATTAAAAGTAAATTTATTATGGATATATATCACAAAAAATCCTATTAATAGTTTTTTTAACAATCCAATACTTTTAAATTTTATTAAAAGTAAATTTATTATGGATATATATCACAAAAATCCTATTAATAGTTTTTTTTAACAATCCAATACTTTTAAATTTTATTAAAAGTAAATTTATTATGGATATACATCACAAAAAATCCTATTAATAGTTTTTTTTAACAATCCAATACTTTTAAATTTTATTAAAAGTAAATTTATTATGGATATACATCACAAAAAATCCTATTAATAGTTTTTTTTAACAATCCAATACTTTTAAATTTTATTAAAAGTAAATTTATTATGGATATATACCACAAAAAATCCTATTAATAGTTTTTTTTAACAATCCAATACTTTTAAATTTTATTAAAAGTAAATTTATTATGTATATATATCACAAAAAATCCTATTAATAGTTTTTTTTAACAATCCAATACTTTTAAATTTTATTAAAAGTAAATTTATTATGGATAAGTCACAAAAGATCCTATTAATAGTTTTTAATAATCCAATACTTTTAAATTTTTATTAAAAGTAAAAATAAAGTGCCTGATTAAAGGATATTTTGATAGAATAAATTAAGTAATTTTATTACCTTTATTATATTTTATAGAATTAAACTATAACATTAAATTTCAAAAATTTAAATGCTTCATACATCAAAATATAAAAAATAAGCTAAATAAGCTAATGAGTTCATATCTCATTTATAAAAGTTGAAATCTTTTTTTTTTAAAAATTTATAATAATTTTAATTTAACAAAAATATTATTTATAATCATTATAATAATAAGAACTTTATTTTCTCTATCATCAATTTCTTTTATTAATATGTGAATAGGAATAGAAATTAATTTAATTAGATTTATTCCTCTAATAATTAATAAATTAAATAATCTATCTCCGAAAGAATAATAAAATATTTTTTAATTCAATCAATTTCTTCAATTAATTTTCTTTTTTCATCAATTAGATTAACTTATATTAATAAATGATTCAATGAAATAAATTATTTTAACTGATCAATTCAAATAATTTTAAATTTAAGATTATTAATAAAAATAGGAGCTGCCCCATTCCATTTTTGGTTTCCTAAAACTATAAAAGGATTATCTTGAATTAATTGCCTAATTTTAAGAACCTGACAAAAAATTATCCCTATAATTATTTTATTTTATAGATCTATTATAAAAATTATTATTTTATCATGTATTATAAGAGCTTTAGTAGGAAGATTCATAGGATTAAATCAAACGTCTTTAATTTTACTAATATCTTTCTCTTCAATCAATCATATTAGATGACTACTAATTTCTCTTCTTATAAATTTAAATTTATGAATAATTTATTTTTTTGTCTACTCTTTTATTAACTTTATTTTAATAAATTTTTTCAACAAACTTAAAATATTCAATTTAAATCAATTTTTTTATAATAAAATAAATTTAACTACTTATTTTATTTTATTAAATTTATTAAGATTAGGTGGACTCCCACCATTCTTAGGCTTTCTGTCAAAATGAATAATTATTAATTTTTTAATCAATATAAATATATACATAATATCATTATTATTAGTAATAACATCACTGATTAATTTATTTTTTTATATCCGTATTACATATTCTTATTTAATAATTCAATTTAATGAAATTAAATATTTCTCCTTTAAGATAGAAAAATCTTTTATTTTAATTACAATAAATTCTCTATCAATTTTAAATTTAATTTTTATAACTTTAATTTATATTATTTAAAAACTTTAAGTTAATAAAACTAATAATCTTCAAAATTATAAATAATTAATTTTAATTAAGTTTTAGTAAAATTTTTACTACTTTAAATTTGCAATTTAAAATCATTACATTGACTATAAAACTTAGTAAAAAAGATTTAATCTTATAAATAAATTTACAATTTATCGCTTTACATCAGCCATTTTACTGCGACAATGAATATTTTCAACTAATCATAAAGATATTGGAACAATTTATTTTATATTTGGAATTTGATCTGGAATAGTAGGAACATCCCTAAGTATAATTATTCGAACTGAATTAAGATCTACTAACTCATTAATTTTAAATGATCAAATTTATAACGTATTAGTAACTGCTCATGCATTTATTATAATTTTTTTTATAGTTATACCAATTATAATTGGAGGATTTGGAAACTGATTAGTTCCCTTAATAATTGGAGCTCCTGATATAGCTTTTCCTCGTATAAATAACATAAGATTTTGACTTTTACCTCCATCATTAAATTTTCTTTTAATTAGATCTATTGTTGAAAGAGGAACAGGAACTGGATGAACAGTTTACCCCCCTTATCAAGAAATCTCGCTCACTCAGGAAGATCAGTAGATTTTTCTATTTTCTCTCTTCATTTAGCGGGAATTTCATCAATTTTAGGGGCAATTAATTTCATTTCAACTACAATTAATATACGATCAAATCTAATTACTATAGATCGTATACCATTATTTGTTTGATCAGTTTTTATACTGCAATTCTACTGCTCCTTTCTTTACCTGTTCTAGCAGGAGCTATTACTATATTATTAACTGATCGTAATTTAAACACATCATTTTTCGACCCAGCGGGAGGAGGAGACCCTATTTTATACCAACATTTATTTTGATTTTTTGGGCACCCTGAAGTCTATATTTTAATTTTACCGGGATTTGGAATTATTTCTCAAATTATTGCTCAAGAAAGGGGGAAAAAAGAATCCTTTGGATTCTTAGGAATAATTTATGCTATAATAACTATTGGTCTATTAGGGTTTATTGTATGAGCACACCATATATTTACAGTGGGTATAGACGTAGATACCCGAGCCTATTTCACTTCTGCTACTATAATTATTGCAATTCCAACAGGAATTAAAATTTTCAGGTGATTAGCCACAATTTATGGAAATAAAATCAACTATAACCCCAGTTTAATCTGAAGATTAGGATTTATTTTTTATTTACAATAGGCGGACTCACAGGAGTAATTTTAGCTAACTCTTCTATTGATATTATATTACATGATACGTATTATGTAGTAGCACATTTCCATTATGTTTTATCTATAGGAGCTATTTTCGCTATTATTGGAGGATTTATTCACTGATACCCTTTATTTACAGGATTAACTATAAACCCTAATTGATTAAAAATTCAATTTTTTTCAATATTTATTGGAGTAAATTTAACATTCTTCCCCCAACATTTTCTCGGACTAGCCGGAATACCACGACGATATTCAGATTACCCCGATAGATACCTATCATGAAATATTTTATCTTCCTTAGGATCAATTTTATCAGTTATAAGAATAATTTATTTACTAATTATTATATGAGAAAGAATAATTAATCAACGAATAATTATTTTTAATAACCAAATAAATACTAATATTGATTGATTACAAAATAACCCTCCTTCTGAACATTCTTTTAATGAAATACCATTAATTTCTTATTTCTAATATGGCAGAATAAATGCATTGGTCTTAAAATCCATCTATAAAGTTTACTTTTTTTAGAAATTTCTACTTGATCTCAACTAAATTTCCAAAATAGATCTTCCCCCTTAATAGAACAAATGATTTTTTTCATGATTTTATTTTAATAATTTTAATTTTAATTATTACCATAATTTCTTACTTTATAATTAATCTATTTCAAATAAATTAACAAATCGATTTTTAATAGAAAACCAATCTATCGAATTAATTTGAACATTAATACCCAGAATTATTTTAATTTTTATTGCTTTACCTTCTTTAAAATTGCTTTATCTATTAGATGAAAATAATAAACCTGCCCTAACCATTAAAAGAATCGGCCATCAATGATACTGATCTTATGAATATTCAGATTTCAAAAAAATTATCTTTGACTCTTTTATGCTTCCCCAAAATACTAATTCATTAAATTTTTTTCGTTTATTAGAAGTAGATAACCAAATTGTAGTCCCAATAAAAACTCAAATTCGCATACTAATTACAGCAACAGACGTAATTCATTCTTGAACTATCCCTTCTTTAAGAGTTAAAGCAGATGCAACTCCTGGTCGATTAAATCAAGTAAACTTCTTTATTAACCAACCTGGATTATTTTTTGGACAATGTTCTGAAATCTGCGGAACAAACCATAGATTTATACCACATTATAATGGAATCTATTTCCCCAAAATTTTTTATTAACTGAATTAAAATTTTAACTCATTAGATAACTAAATTTAAGTATAGGTCTTTTAAACCTTTAATAAAAAAAAATAAATAATTTCTTCTAATGATAAAGAATTAGTTAAAATATAACATAAATATGTCATATTTAAATTATTAATAATTAATATTCTTTTATCCCACAAATAATACCCCTTAATTGAATTTTTTTCTTTTTCTTTTTTAACTTAATATTTTTGACCTTTTTAATCATATCTTTTTATAATTACATCCCACTTATTAAAAATATTCCCAATAACATTAAATATGATAACAAACTTATTCTCAATTTTTGACCCCTCTACTAAAATTTTTAACTTATCTTTAAATTGAACAAGAACTCTAATCGGATTAATAATCATTCCAATTAAATTATTGGATTTTACCTAACCGAATTAATTTAGTTTTAAATAATATTTTAAATACTCTTCATAAAGAATTTAAAGTTCTTATTGGAAATAACTATTATTTAGGTACAACTTTTATTTTTATTTCATTATTTTTATTCTGTTTTTATAATAATTTTTTAGGATTATACCCCTATATTTTTACCAGAACTAGTCATATAATAATAAATTTATCAATTGCTCTTCCCATGTGAATATCATTTATAATTTTTGGATGATTAAATAACACTCAACATATGTTTACTCATTTAGTGCCTCAAGGCACTCCCTCTACTCTTATATCTTTTATAGTATTAATTGAAACAATTAGAAATATAATCCGTCCTTTAACTCTAGCTGTTCGACTAATAGCAAATATAATTGCTGGTCACTTACTAATTACTCTTTTAAGATCAATAAATTTATCCACTTCAATGTTAATTTCTAATTTTCTAATCTTAACAATAATTTTATTATTAATATTAGAAATAGCAGTTTCATTAATTCAAGCATATGTATTTACAATTTTAAGAACTTTATATTCTAAAGAAATTATTTAATGTCAACACATCAAAATCATCCCTTTCACTTAGTAACTAACAGACCATGACCATTAACAGGAGCCTTAAGAACAATAACTTTACTAGGTGGTCTTTTATTTTGATTTTATAATTTTAATTTATATTTAACATTAATGGGATTATTAATTACCTTAATAACTATATACCAATGATGACGAGATATCTCCCGAGAAGGAACATACCAAGGATCTCATACTTTAAAAGTAACTCTAGGATTACGGTGGGGAATAAGATTATTCATTATTTCAGAAATTTTTTTTTTTATCGCATTTTTTTGAGCTTTTTTTCACAGAAACCTAAACCCTAGAATTAACATAGGAAGAACTTGACCTCCCGTATCTATTTCACCATTTAACCCATTTCAAATCCCTCTTTTAAATACTATTATTTTATTAACATCAGGAATTACTGTAACATGAGCCCATCATGCTATTTTAGAAAATAATTTTTCTCAGTCAAATAAAGCTCTTACTTTAACAGTAATACTAGGAATTTATTTCACTTTACTTCAACTCTACGAATATATAGAAGCCCCATTCACTATCTCAGATAGAATCTATGGAACTTCGTTTTTTATAGCAACAGGATTCCATGGATTTCATGTAATAGTCGGAACTATATTTCTATTGATCTGTTTACTACGCCATAAAAATTATCATTTTTCTAATAATCATCACTTCGGATTAGAAGCCGCAGCTTGATACTGACATTTTGTTGATGTTGTATGATTATTTCTTTATATTATAATATACTGATGAAGATCATAATATTTATATAATATATCTAGTATATTTGATTTCCAATCAAAAGATTAATTTTTAATGTAAATAATTTATTTAACTTTTATTATTATAATTATTATTTCCGTCATCACAAATTTAATAATTATTATTGCAATTACTTTATCCAAAAAATCATTTAATGATAAAGAAAAACTTTCACCATTTGAATGTGGATTCGACCCCAAATCTTTAACCCGTCTTCCATTTTCAATTCATTTTTTTATAATTACAATTATTTTCTTAATTTTCGATGTAGAAATCTGTTTAATTATACCCATAATTGTTCTATCAAATATTACTATATTAGCAAATTGAATTTTAATTTCAACTTATTTTATTATTATTTTAATTATTGGATTATATTACGAATGAAATATAAATATATTAAATTGAACTAATA
>NW_028280662.1:0-38372 GCF_059751315.1 Micrasema longulum | reverse complement strand
TATGAATAATTTAGCTTGGTAAACAATATAAGGTATTCAAGAATCAAACATTTAGTGCAACAAACAAAATTTGTATTTAAAACGAATAATTCAGACGGATGGCAATGAAAGTAAGTATTTAGAATGAACAATTCAGTTCAGTAAATAATGTTGAGTATTTAGAATGAACAGTGCAACAAACAAGGTTAGTATTTAAAATGAACAATTCAGTCGGTAAGCAATGTAGGTAGTATTTAGAATGAACGATTCAGTTCAGTAAACAATGCTGGGTAATTAGAATGAACAGTGCAACAAACAAGGTTAGTATTTAAAATGAACAATTCAGTCGGTAAGCAATGTAGGTAAGTATTTAGAATGAACGATTCAGTTCAGTAAACAATGCTGGTTATTTAGAATGAACAGTGCAACAAACAAGGTTAGTATTCAAAATGAACAATTCAGTCGGTAAGCAATGTAGGTAAGTATTTAGAATGAACGATTCAGTTCAGTAAACAATGCTGGGTATTTAGAATGAACAGTGCAACAAACAAGGTTAGTATTTAAAATGAACAATTCAGTCGGTAAGTAATGTAGGTAAGTATTAAGAATGAACAATTCTGTTCAGTAAACAATGCTGGGTATTTAGAATGAATAGTGCAACAAACAAGGTTAGTATTTAAAATGAATAATTGAGTCGGTAAGCAATGTAGGTAAGTACATATTTAGAATGAACAATTCAGTTCGGGAAACAATGTTGGGTATTTAGAATAAACGATTTAGTACAACAACCAAGTTTGCATTAAGGACCGGGTTGTGGTTCTGTGGCTAGTGTCGTAGACTTACGGATCAATGGTCCGAGGTTCGAACCCCGCTCTACCATAACTTGATTTTAATTTTCTTATGAGTTTTTTACAACTCGATAAAAATGGTCCCAAAATTAGAAGATTAGGTACTTAAATTACATGAGAGAAAATATTTCTTTATAACAAAAAAAAAAAGAGTATAGTGCAATAATCAAAACTGGTATTTAAAATGAACACTTCTGTATTGTAAACAACGGTAGTTATTTAGAATGAATAATTCAGTGCGGTCAACAAAATTATTTAACACTCGTAATATTAGCTGGGTAAATGAGTGACATTACACAACATAACGTTCTCTCTCAACCTCCCTCCGGTAATATGATGGATCCCCCTCGACATTGAACTGAGCCAGGGTGAGCTCTCGCCCCCGGCCCACCCCCGCAGAGGGAGGTCGCCGCCGCCACCCCCGGCAGGGCGGGGTGCAAGGTTGGAGTGAAGGCCTTTCATCCGAGTTAGAAACTGCGAATATTCAGTTTGTTATTTATTTATGACGAGTTTGAAATTTATGTAAGGGCGAGTGAAGATAAATCCACGGGGAAATAAAATTTTTATTTATGTATTTTTATCATCATCATCATCCAATTGGTAAACCTAATACGGCGTATTTCAAGCATCCGTTGCATAAAAGTAAGGAGATCAGTCTCACGCTTCAGTTGACAGTCCAGGAACAATGATATATTGCAGTTCAAACAATCTTTAAACTAAAAATTTCATCAATGTTTGAGTATGTCCAAATGCCTGCAGACTTGCTGGATTTCCTCCCTAGGGAGTTATTCATATTTAAATTTATTTCAACAGAGAGGGAAAACATTTTTGAGAAGGGAATATGGAAATCTAGGCAGTTACAGCTTATGACCTTTCATTGGTTGGTTTAAGTGGCCACATTACACACTGTGTAACATTCACCATTCTGCCCATGTTTGAACATCCACATTTCCTCAACTCTTCCATCAGTTGACTTTTGTGAAGTAAAAGAGCTTTTTAATAAAAATGTAAATGCCTAGACTTCCATATTCCCTTCTCAAAAATGTTTTCCCTCTCTGTTGGAATAAATTTAAATACAAATTTCATGTCTACCCTGCCAGGAATCGAATACGAAATCTCAAGAATGGTAGACAAACGCGTTAACCACAACACAATTAGGCGGATTCATCTCTACTTGATTTCTTCGTTCAGCGTTTTACCCTTAGGGCAGCCATCGAGTCAAAAACACTCGTCCAGGGTTCTGGTTTTATTTTGAACACAGTTCAACCACATGGTCCCGGAACAACGTATTTTTATTGTTACGTAAAAAAATAATTAATATTAAAAGTCTCGTTAACGCGTTCGCCTATCGTGCTTAAGAGGATATGCGAGCCTTGACAATGTTGATGAATAGGTATTTGAACAATATTTTGAGTCTCCAAATTTCTGTAGACAAGGACTGGATTCAACTCCCTGGGGAGCCGCTAACATTAACATTTTCACAATTTTCAGGCGTTGCCATTATGTAGGTGAAATAATTCAATTAGATGAATCTCACCCGCATAAATAAAGGTTTCAGCTCTTTAACTTCACAAACATCAACAGATAAAAGAATTGAAGGAATATAGATGTTCAAATATGGGCAGAATGGTGAATGTTATACAGTGTGTAAATTGGCCACTTAACCAGCCAATGACAGGTCATAAGCCCTGTAGATGCCTAGACTTCTATATTACCTTCTCTTAAATGTTTTTCATCTCTGTTGTAATATGTTAAAGTATTTCAACATTGTTTTTCGGTTACTCTCTAGCAAATGCCTCCCCGAAACAGTGCAAAAAAGACAACTGCACGTCGCACTGGTTTTGCCTAGCTAATATCAACAAAACCGACGTTTCGCTGTCCCGTTTTCCGCACCTCAAAACTGAACTGATTTGGCTATTTTTTTAAGAAAGAGTATCAGAAATAAATTTTCCGTGTAGGTAGCTTTTCAGTATTTCTAAATGATTTATCATACTTGTATACCGTACTGTACGTAAAAAAGAGTCCTTCTAAGAGTTTTGGATGGTTCTAGTTCGCATAAAAACAATTTATCGACAAAAAAAAAACAAAATAAGTTTTTAAAAAATATTGCTCAAGTGCCATAATCCAGAGGGAAAATACGGGAATATGTTATGTATGAGGAAAGGTTAGACAGCGTTTCTTCTTAAAGTTTCTCTAAATTGAGGAAATGTGAATAAATATTTCATGTCAACCATGCCGGGAATCGAACCCGAGACCTCTTGCATGGCAGGCAAACGTGCTGACGATTAACACCACGAGGCCGACGGATTAATATAACACAACGCATTAAAACCTATTTGATCAGTATGATTTTATATTGCGTTTTCATTATTGCACCGGCCGTGCAGGGCTGTGCTTTGCCACCCCCGTCTCCACTCACCCCTAGTAAATCGATCATGGGGATGAAACGTGCGCGCGCTGCGCAGCATCCCTGATGCATGTGCAGGGTGACCGCAAAGCTATTTGCAACATATGAAAATAATTTGACTAGAAACTGCATGTAAGAGCCAGTTTAATATCAATTTAACTGTATCAATTTAGATTATCATCAATATTATTTTGAAAGATTACTTAGCTCTACGGACGCCGACGCCCTTCATACACATTTATGTTGTTAAGAAGAGGCAGAGGAGTAGCGAGCACATGTGAGTTAGGTATTTTTTACTATGCACAAAAACACGTACGTATTTCTAGGTAGATGTATCAACAATACCTCAAGCGACGCGACGTCTGTTCGGCCTTAATGTTTATTTTTATTGATTTATTATGTTAATATCAATACATTAGGTAAACGCTTTATAATGAAACTCTCATAGCAGTTTTTTGAAAAAAGCCCCGGTTGAGCCGATAATTTGCTTTAATTTATTTTAGCCAGAAGCATCATATGTATTTTGATACTGGATAATTTTTGGTTTTGTGAGTTGCTACGCCTGACAGGACATTTTTGATTTGGCTATACTGTTTTGGCCCGCGCGCTCTCTTCGCTTTTTCAACGAGTCATGTTCGCTCACTTTTTGAATTGACAAAAGTATTTCTCCATTTTCACCGCGAAAGTTATTATAACTTCGCCTAAACTCGCACAACGCCGCAAACATTTCTTCATCTATCGCCGTTCATCATCATCCGCCGCCTCCAGACGAAATTTGTGTGCCTGCAGCGTTCCTGATCACAGATTTCCCGACAAGAAGGAAGTCTCAACACCACGTTGGTCAGTGTTATTACATGTTAATCTCCTCTGGTCCGAGTACATCTTTAGTAAATTGTTGGCTGCATAATCCATTGTCAGCTCACATTGTCAGTTTGGAGAAATTGATTTAATTGTCCGCTATTGTAAATTTATTTTAATACGCAAAAGTAATTCTATTTACACGATTCACCGGGCCCTTTTATTAAATACCGATCCCGGTAAAGTCGACGGTAAATGAAATGAAATTATTAACATATAAACAAAGAATATTTTACAATACAATGATATTTGCTCATAAAATTATAAACTCTAATAAAAAAACAGAATTTTGGAAAAAAAATGATCGGAACCAGCATGAACACGATCACAATACTAGAGAAAAGAACAAAATTAGACTTCCATTTAGGAAAAAGGCAAAGTCACAAAATTCAATTTACTTAAAGCAATTAAAAAGTATTACGAAATGGAAAAAAATATTTATGAAGAAAAAAACATATCAAAATTTTAAATAATGGTCAAGACATATGTGATAAACAATTTATAAATTAAATATATTTGCAATGTTATTATTAGAACACACATAACAATATGTATGATATGTGTGCCCTACTTTAAGATTAAATAAAATAAAAAGTAATTCACCTTTATTATTTTCCAAGAAGAAGTCAATAATGTATTCTTCTTATGTGTTTTCTCCTTCATTTAATCGATTTAATAATATTTAATTACAAACAGAAGGAGGTGTCGAAAACGCTCACTTTCATTTACTTGACATTCCGTTTTGAAGGCTTGTAATAGAATAAATAAATAATAATAATTTGTAATATAAAAAACCAACACAATATCTTGTTGAGCAAATTTATTTTGAATTACGTATAACTGTAATATTAGTGTTGATAAAAAAAAAAAAACGACGACTTATGTTAACACCCAATTAATTACATTTTAACTGTAAAACGTTTTATTTTTTATCTCTTGTTATTTAATCATTTAACTATTCAAAACTGGCAAAGGAAGGATGAAAGCCGAGTGAAATGCGATCTCTTAGACGAATGTGTGGGAAATCAATGTATGACAGGGTTGCGAATGATGAAATCAGGCGAGACTGTAAATCTGAGTCAAGTATGTTTGATAAGATAAGGAAAGGGTCTCAGAGATGGTTTGGTAACGTAGAACGAATGGACGACGAAAGAATGGTAAAACAAATATATATGGTGAAAATGAACGGCAACGTGAGACGAGGACGACCGAGAAAGACGTGGCATGATCAGATAAACCAAAATCTTAAGTCTGGTCATGTCAAAAGCAGACAGAACCGAAGGGCATATGTGACAAGATGTATGAATGTGGAAGAAGCTAGGAATGTATGCCAGGATAGAAGTGTGTGGCGGTCCATTTTTTCTGCCTACCCCTACGGGGAAATGGCGTGATGGTAGTAGTTAGTTACTACTATTATTTTTTCACATTATAAACAATAATAAAAATAATTTGACTTCAACACGTGCCGAGGACACTTAACAATATACTTTTTTATATTTTTTTACATGTGAGAATATACAAAGAAGACTAAATATATGTATGTATTTATTTTTATATTTATGTTGAAATTTTTCGTAAGTCTTGATTTTAATTGTTTTTACATAGTCATATGAAAAACGCATGTAACAAAAAGGTCCCGCTTAAACACAGGAAATTCCTAGCTGGTCGGGATTGGAACAAAGAACATCTGTACCCACATGGTAAAAACGGTGAAAATAATAAATGAATCGGGTTGTGGTCCAGTGACTAGTGTTGCAGATTCACGGACAGGTCCAAGGTTCGAACCCCAATTCACTCCAACTTGATTTCTGTTTTCTAATAGTGATAGCGATTCGTTGAAAATGGTCCAGAATTGAAATAGTTGGGTAAATCATAAGAACGCAAAGATTTCTTCATATTTTTTTGGAATTATTTAAAATATTTTTACAAGCCCACGCTACGCGAAATCATGGTCACCATGACCGTCAATATCGGGAAGAGAAGGTTGGTTGTTCACCAACCCCCAAGTTACCTTAGTAACTACATGTGTGTATATACACGGGTGATAGTGTGCGTGAGTTGTTTTCAATGTGTATACTATTGCGAAAACCGTTTACAGGCAGAATAGTAAAATTGCATGTTCCACGTGCACAGGTACAAAAACAATCTCGCCACGTCACCACAAGGGCAGGCAGAAAAGATAAATTCACACGCATTCAAATATTGTTAATTTTGCAATAAAGTGAGTAAATTATTTAATACAGATAAATTTCGATGAACGCGCATTTGTGCCTTCTTTGGCCTATGACATGAAATTCTCTCCCAGCAGAAGTAAAATTTTATCCAGGACCTCAGTCAAAGTGGCCAAACGCACAAACCACTACACAATAAGGCGGATTTATCTCCATTAGATTTTCTTTTTCAAGATTTTTACCAGAGTAGTAATCGTGATGAAAACACTAACGTCCTGGACACTTGTCTACTTGTCGTCCAAGGTCCAAGTATATACTTAAAGAGTAATGATTAAAAGTAGATATAATAATAATAATATCATGATAATCATGGTTTATTAACAAAAAAATACAATTGCTTTATCTACTACATATACACTAATGTTATAGATTTCTCTGGATTATGTCTAGTCTGCCTAACTGGTACAACCTGTTTTAAGGCAGACATTTTTATGCAAAAATAAACAATAAAATTTCTACCTACTAGTAATTTATTTTACAGTTATACAATATTTAATTAATACTATTTACTATTTAAATTTGTTGCAACAGAGAGGGATTTTTTTTTGGAGAAAGGAATATGGGAGTCTAGGCATTTACAGGGCTTATGACCTGTCATTGGCTGGTTTAAGTGGCCTCTTTACACACTGTGTAACATTCACCATTCTGCCTATGTTTGAACAAACACATTTCCTCAACTTTTCCATCTGTTAACTTTTGTGAAGTAACAGAGCTGAAATCTTTATCATGTGGCTGAAATTCATCCGGCTGGACGAATTCACCTACTAGGCAACGCCTGAAAACAATTTTCTAATTTTGTATACTTCTTCTTTTACCAGGTAGTTAATTCAACAATGTTTTGAGTTTGTCCAAATGCTTGCAGACTGCAGACTACAAGCAATTGGACATACTTAAAACATTGTTGAATAATATTTTGTATTTAAGAACGGTTTTGAGTAAATTTTCCGATTTTTCTCTACCGAAATCCAGAAACCAATTTTTTAGAAATTATTTAATTGAATCCGGTTTTGCAATGTTCGGGTAACATATTGAATAATTTGGGTTTGAATACCAGAAACCTGTTTATTAAAAGAAAAACCATTTATGTTTAAAGCATTAACTTTTGGTAAAAAATTTCAATTAATGTCAGTAGGTATTAGTATATAATCACTTACTGACTTTTAACGTCTACCGGTTTAAAGACGTAGCGGATTCTTCGTCAGGATACTCATTACACGAACTTTTTCATTTAAAAATAAAACAGGAGTGAATTTTTTAACTTCCTAGCCCCTTCTTTTCTCAAACCCCTCCCGCCAATTCTCTAACATACTACTCAATATTACTAACCTATTTTTTAGTGCATGTTCGGACACGGCGGTGTTTGTGTCTCGTTTAAATCTGCATGTAATTTATGTATTTTTTCGTAAATACTACGTTTACTACGGGGATGGTAAAGTTGAAAGTTATTTTAGTATTTGCATGTTTATTTTTTAGTAACGGACTTAGTCCATTCAAAAAACTACAAACACAAACATTTATAATGCATACAGGCACAATTGAATAAAATACAAATAAAGAAAATTAACGCTAGGACAAAAAAATACAATAATAACTACCTCAAGACAATATCTGGTCTATCTTAGTGATAGTTTGAATCTAGAAAGACTTACACAAAAAAAGTCCAGATCTTGTCTCGAGTTTACAATGCGACACAATTGGGACATTGGTGCGAGCAAGCCATAGTTTGTGCTGTGCTGATAAAGGAACAGCACATTCATATTTCGCAACCGGCGGATCGGAGCATTGAATGCCTCTTGTTCCAGTAACGATGGTACATCAATTAAGCCGTTCAGTAAATTAAACAAAAATATAGAGTCAATGTTATTTCTTCGTTTTTGAAGACGTGAGAATTTTAATATTGACTCCATTTCTGCGTAAGTGTAGTCTCCCCTCTCGAGGCCAATCATCCATGGTACTTTTCTTGGCAGACAATTTTAGTGTAGTGAGTGTCCTGACGAAGAGACAAGTACGTCTCGAAACCTGAAGACATAAAAAGGCCGTAAGTGGTTATATAATATACTAATATTACTTGTAAATGTACAGTTCGTTTGTTCAGAACGGAGGAGCAACATAAAGGCATTGTTCAAAATTTCCTTTCAGTTATTTGATAATACAAATGAATCCTTATTGAGCCATTGGCATTGGCTCATTTTATACGATCGTAAATATACACACGGTACGATTTTATTACGTAGCGTAAATTATTCATATTAACGGTTTGGCATTTATTTCATTAATATTTTTATTTATTTGATGGCAAGGAAACGCATTCCACCAGTGCAACACGAGGCCGATAAATCTTTACTTGAATTTATTTTACAGGATTTTTCGAAATCGTGAAGAGTTTCACATTTTAATGTAAGTTTTTTTCAACCAAAAAAAAGGCAAATTAACCGGTTTGTCTTCCTTGATTCGAGGTTTATACCACGCTTTACCACAACTTGATTTTCATTTTCAAATATTGAGTTATTTAAAGTTCTTTGAAAATGGACCCCAACATTTAAATGTTAGTGTAAATCGTAAGAACGCAAATATACATTTTATATTTTTAAAAAATCCTACTTCTTCTTAGTATACTTTAAGACTGAAATATAGTAAACCTCTGCCTTGTGGTGCAATGGTCAGCGCGTTTGCCGACCATGCAAGAGTTCTCCTGTTCATTTCCTGACATGGTTGATATAATATATATATTTATTTAAAATGGTGTTTTTACACTTTAAATATTTCATAGTCCCTGGACTGGTACCTGAAGCTTGAGACTGATCCTCTTACCTTCATGTAAAAAAAATATTAAGATACGCTGCGATTGGTGAGCCAATGTAGTGCCCTATGCGCCATTAGGTGCCAAAAGGAAATTATGATAATGATGATATTAAAAAAGTAATGAAATTAATTCAAGAGTATTTCTTCAAAAGTGTTCATTATTTCTGATGTGAAAAAGTAAAATCTAATACTTATTTTTCAGCAAAAAGTTTGGATGTTTAAAACAACGACGCGACGGTGATTATTTCGACTGGGATATTTTTTTTGTTGTCAAAAATATTTTTTATTTAAAGAAACATTTTTTTACATGTTTTAACATGTAATAATATAAATTGAGATAATAATAAAAATACTTAATAGTTTTTTCCACTTTTATTTATAATTATTTTATAAACTTTTTACCAGTGACCGGGTTTCGTCGTGACCGACATCGTCAGACTGATGTCGGTCACGACGAAACCCGGTCACTGGTAAAAAAATTATAAAATAATTTTAAATAAAAGTGGAAAAAAAACTATAAAGTATTTTTATCATTATAATTAAAATGCAGTTCTACCAAAAAATGTCAGTAGAAAAACTCAAGAAATATATATTTTTATTTTTTTTATAGAGTCTTTATTCAATAAAATATACATATTATTACAATATTAATACATTATAAAGAAAACAAAGTATTAAGATATATTTTGTCCCGATAAACTATTCAAGTTTGTCATCGGGTGCTCAGACATAAGTTTGAATAAATAATCAATAAGAAGAGGACAGACATAATACTGTATACGTTTAAAATAATAAACATAAAAATAGTAAAATTTTTTTTTTTTAAGTAAGAAAATAGAGTAAAATAATACAATTAAAATTAAAGAATAGTAATTCACTTAAATATATTTTAAATATAAGAAAAAAAAATAATAGACACATATATAAATAGTGTGTGCTCATAAATGTAATCAAAACAAGATAAAAAATAAATTAAACAAAGTAAAGTAAATCGAGAATTTCAATTCATATCTACGGAAAAAAAATAATAAGAAAATTAAAAGTACATATTAAAATTAAGATCTAAAATATGTAAATTAAATAAGAAAGTAATAAAAGAAAAGAAAAGGTTAACCCGAGAAAATAACAAAAATGTATTCAATGAGGGCTAAAAAAAATAAAATTATAATAATGAATAAAAAAATAAAAAAATATATAAAATGTGTTACATAAATATTACATAAATAATAAATCAATATAGGAACGTTTTATCTACTAACCACTTACGTAATAGAAACTTAATTTTATTTTTACTATGACATGTTTTCATGTCAAGTGGCAACAAATTAAATACTTTTGGAACAATATAATATAATCTAAAGTACGTTGTCCATATTTATTAAATTGAGATAGTAAAAAAGAAATAATTTCAATTTATGCAACTTTTTTCTAACTAAGCTACCTTGATGACGATGAATTCACTCTTTGAACGGCATATTAAACTCAAAACTGTAATTTTTAGGGTTAGTAAACTGTTAGTATTAGTGTTAGGTTAGTGTTGCCTGAATGGCGACGATATGAAAGTCTAGCAGTGGCGAGTGGTGATTTTATTTTTAGGTAAGCTTTAAAAAAATATCATATATTTGTACCTACATAGGAGGTACATAATATAATGTAATTAATATATACTATAAATTGATATTTTTATGTGGTTCTGGGTGATACAACAACTCTCATCCATGAAATCAACTCAAACTGTGTAACTTTGTGATATATAATATTATATAGATATATTTTCCATTACTTTAATACATAAGTCATTAAAAAATAAATAAAAAATACCACTATGAATTCAGTCGATATTAGGTATTCAATTTAAATGTCAACTGGCCGAATTGTTTTAGCAATTAATAGTGATAAAAATGGCCGCTTCGAGCGCTATATGTCCTGTAATATGACGCATGAAAGTAATTATGGTCTTATGTCAAAAGTACCATCTCAAAGAAAAATAGTCCTTAATTAATAATGTTTGAAATACTGTTTTCCAAATGAATAATCTTCAAATAATTTGTAAAATCTGCAAGTTTAATCTAGGAGAAAAAACCCGCACTGGAATATATTAAACTTATTTGTATGAAAAAATAAGCTTTTCTTGGCTCACCGCAGGCGCTGAGTGCGCTTTATTAATATTTATATTTATATTTATATTTATACAAGCGGTGGAAATGATTAAAAATAAATGGTAATTATTTATTGTTTTTCTGTAAATAAAGTTACAATAAAACATTATTATGGTTAGACAAATGTAATAGTAAGCTGAGCATAATCGCTTCAATACACGGTTCGCCCCCGAAGTCTAGGCACTAATGCGTGTACATTGTTTAAGACGTCATTGAGTGGTTTAAGTTGAAGTTAAAGAGCTGAAACCTTTATTGCTGTGTGTGAGATTCATCTGATTGAATTATTTCACCTACATACTTACTGGGCAACGCCTAAAAATATTTATCAATTTACAAAAACAAGTATAAACATGTTCTTGGACCAGGTGGATTCGTCAATAATGTTTTGAGTTAGTCCGACCTTTCCTTCATGTAACAGATTATTAAAACATGCTGTATCTTGTATATTAATGCGGCGCCCTATGAATCACGAGAGAGCTTTTTCAACCTTTATCACACCAGTGCTATATCCATGTTCTAGTACGAGAGAACCCTTTCGATACCCATTCACCGCTGTAATTTTTAGTCTTCTCTTTCACAGTAATAGCTGCTCGATTGTGAAATAATGTATCCTTCAGAGACGCCGTTTCATCATTCATATTGAAATAACGAGTGAACTGTCACTATACGAATAATGAAGTTTTTATTTTCGTTTTTTTCTTTTCCTTCTTTAAAATGTTTACAGAATGTAGATATAGAATTCTGTAATCTGCCAAACTGCCATAAAGTTGTGCCAAATCGGGCAAACTGCCATAAAGTTTACGACTAACTTGTTTACCTGATCGTGCCATCCTAAATGCTTATGAATGATAATACCCAAGTTTTTGACTGAAGTCATGAATGGAATATCTGTACCATCAATTTTGAAAAGAGGAAGTGTGGGAAAATTCACTTTTTGATATTTTTATCTGATCATGCCACTGCTTTCTTTTGGATCTCTTAGTCTCAATGATGAACAAACTTGAGGCCTTCAAACATTGGTTGTGCAAAAGAATGCTTCATGGACTGATCGTGTCTCCAATGAAGCGGTTTTAAGCATTATGAACCAAGACAGGGAGTTACTGACTTTGACTTCACTAAAATAAACAAATGGAAGAATTGAAGAAATATGAATGTTCAAATATGGATGCACAAAATGGTTAATGTTGCACAGTGTGTAAAGTAGCCACTTAAACCAGCCAATGACAGGTCATAAGCCCTGTAAATACCTAGACTTCCATATTCCCTTAGTTAAGGTATTCTCCATCCCTGTTGTAATTTATTAATCTTAATGACTCCCGAGGGGGTGAAATCTAGTATTTTTTGTCGACGAACATTTGGACAAACTCAAATATTGTAATGAATCCAACTGGTCCAAGAAGAAGTTTAAAAATTGAAAAATTGTTTTCAGGCGTTGCTTAGTATGTGAAATAACTCAGTCAGATGAATCTCTTCGCAACAATAAAGGTTTCAGCTCTTTGACATCACTAAAATCAACAATATGGATGTTCAAACATGGGCAAAATTGTGAATGTTGCACAGTGTGTAAAGTGGCCACTTAAACCAGCCAAAGACAGGTCATTGGCCCTGTAAATGCCTAGACTTCCATATTCCCTTAGTTAAGGTATTCTCCATCCCTGTTGTAATTTGTTTATTTTTTATTTTTATTCTTTCAGATATATTAAATTACACATTGTAACAAGTAAATTACGAACTTTTGAATTACTTCTACTATTACTTGTTAAACATGTTATTATCAACTTAATTTTTTTAACCTACTTACTCGTATAACTACTACCTATTTTTGTTTAAAAATTTTATTATGTATTATACAAGCAAATTTGTATTGTATAAGCCCTATAGAATAAAAAAAAAAAAAATTGTGACAAAAAAATATAGCCATTATTAGGAAGAAAGGGACTCGGTGGATTTACATCAAACATTAACAGGATGTCTAGAAACAATGGGTTAAAAATTAAAATAATTCAAATGACTT
Source organism: Micrasema longulum (assembly GCF_059751315.1). Lineage (NCBI taxonomy): Eukaryota > Metazoa > Arthropoda > Insecta > Trichoptera > Brachycentridae > Micrasema > Micrasema longulum. Next base: position 25,074 of record NW_028280662.1, on the reverse strand, counting down.
ACACAGTATTGTAGTCTCTTTATTCGTCCATTTTGACGGCTCGTCACTACAGCAAGAAAAGCTTAGAGATCGGACATTACTAGATGCGTTCGCCATAGACAAAAATAAAGAGATGGATGGCATATAATATTATGTTTAATGTAACGAGCAGCGTTTGTGCGCTAAATGTCATTCGTTACAATTCATATGAACATACAATTATTTTTTTATATAAACAAAAATTCACTAAAAATATACACCATACTATGTATTTTTACCATGTATTTTCTCAAATCAAACAGTTTGTATATTATGGATAACTTATACAACGCCATTTTTATGACGAATGATTCAAGTCTTTATGACCAGTTTCGGGAAAGGGGTGAGTACTTTCATTGTAATGTCGTAAACTTGCAATTTTATAATGTTCACAAATACTTATACACTGTACTTTCAGAAAACTTAATTGATATTTATTCACATACGCACATACCCTTAACCTTAGTTTCACATCTTAATACACACCCTCACACATACCAGGGGCGAATGCTCCTTATAATCGATTACATGCAGCTTACCATATTTTTTGACATCGTAAGTAATGTTTTATAATACTGTAGTATTACTAGGAAAAAACACATCACCAAAAAATATATTACTTTTCTTGGGTAAGTAAATTTATATATTCCTTTATTCCATACAGCGACCAATTGCGACTCTATTGGCCAAAATTATTACTGGATTACACGAGATTACTCTGCTCACTTTAAAATCACTAATTCAAATACGTCTTTAACCTAAAACTTTAGAATCTCGTTCGAAAAATTACACTTGCGATTACAGTAAAATCTTGAAGCTTTCATTAATACAATTTAGTCTTTCAATACTTGTTCATAAGGGCTAGTATTCTTTAAAATACATCAAAATGACTAGCGACAGTCTAAGGGAGGTGACAATATACGCACTCGTTATGTGTGAGAAAGAGATAACGAATATATTTTGTATATCTTAACACGAAAGTTACAATAATAAGTAAGTAATTGACAGTAATTGATCATACATATGTTTCGGTGGTTCGAAAGTAAATTTGCTTTAAAATAAATTAATATATAGATATTTTAATCGAAACGAATTGATATTTTAATACATAATATAGTATAAATCCTTTAGTGGGTTTTAAAAAAACAAAGATTCGCGAATTATTTTTTGATTGTAATTCGTTTTTGTGCATACGATGACAGTTGAATATTGTAGGTTATTCTTCAGTCTCCATTTAAACTTTTAAAATTTAGTTTTAGTTATGATAAAAACGTTACTAGTGTATAGTGTTAAAAATAAATATATATGAAGAATTATAATATGTATAACTTATGTCGTTTTGTGAATAATAATGTGATATAAAAGTCGATGAAACAATGATTCTTAAAACGTAATTTATGTTTTGTTTGGTGAACTATCGTACTCGGTAAGGTAAGGAATACTTTAAAATTAATTAATTGTTATCATTTATTAAGAAAAAGTGTTTTATTTCAAGACAAGTTATAATAGTCTGACTTAACCAAAGATGCACTGGTGCGCTAATGAATGATCCAGTTTAGTAATTATTTTTTCGACGATTGCCCCAAAACGCGAAATAGCTACGCGGTTGGGTCGTTGTTTTCTAATGATGAAGGCGGGGGTTCGAGTCCACAGGGGTTCCATTTTTTTTTGCAATTATGTTTTTTTAAATTGAATTTTTTAAATCAAATGTTTGAGCTACATTAGAAAATATTTTTACTGAAACTATTAGCCGCTGGAGCCATTTGTTAGGAATTATTTATTAAATATAAAATAGACTTGTTTTTTATTTGCCATACTACCGCTATGGACATTTTATCGGAATTTTCATAGCTTACCAATTTAAAAACTCACCGCTCGCCACTGACACATACACACATACTCTCATTCTAAACATGTTTATGTTTATTTGTGGATATATATATATATAAATGTTTGGATAATTAATATAGCGCCATTTTTGTGAAAATCACTTCAAGGGCGCTGTACAATAAATAAATATCCCAGTACGTCTTGCAGCTACAGAGCACATGGACGGTTGGGATACTAGTTCCTCGTCTCCAATTATGATATATAACATATGTGATATAAAGGAGCTAGATAGCAGCACGTCTTGCAGCTACAGAGCGCATGGACAGTAAGAAATCTAGCCCCTATTTACATTTTTTTACTATTTATATAACAGTGAAGTTTAAAGTTTAGGTGATATTTTAAAAACGAAACAAAAAGCAAAATTATAAAAATAGAAGTAAGATAACAACAAGTCTTGTAGCTACTGAGCGCATGGACGGTTAAAATTCTAAACCCCATTTACAAAATTTAGATATTTGATAGTTGATAACATTTTAAAAATATGATAAATATAATATGATAGTCATCACAAAAGTCTCGTAGCTTCAAAACGCATTGACAAGTGGAATTTCAACAACATAAGAATGATTTTAAAAAGTTGACAATAAAAATAATTTTAAAAAACACAATAATAATACATCGATCAAAGAACTAGTCACTGCCCACTAGAACATCAACTATCTTGTATGTTCAACAGACCATTTTGCGAATTATAGAAAAAACATTTTATCTGTTTTTAAAGTCACATAAGTAAAATCAGTGAGTGGAGATTGGCACTCAAAAAATGCTGAAAATACTATTTAATAATGGAAAAAATAACAATTCTTTAGCTACATTAACGCGTAATAAGATAATAAATATATTGGCATTCATAACTATTTTTTTTAAATGGTATATTGAACATTCAAAAACTAGGGCAGCAATCTGTTATTAGCTTGTTTTATGTTTTTTTTTCTTTGTATCATTTACATCCACTGTATTACTGTTAATATCCGAAATATATATATACATATATATTTTATTTTTTCATTTATTGGGGATATCAGCAGTAAGACATGTAACAAAAATATAACAAATAAAATATACAGAGAATAAAACCAATGACAGATATCCACAGAAATACACTAAATACACGTACAATACATACTAGTATGTTTCTGCGAGTTTAAGTGAGTAAGAGGGTGGGTGAGTGGGAATGAGGGTGGACATGTGTGTAAATATTGCACAAGAGTCAAGTGTCGAAAATACAAATGTATATAAAATATTAAAATTAAAATCTCTTTTTAAAATTTCTAAATGTAAAACTAAATCTTTTCAAAATTCATTTGTAAATAGAACCTGCCATATGTGTAATCAAAAATTAAATTGTATTGATATTAATAACATATCTTTAACTTCCTTTAAAAGTGAAATTTCCAAAAATAATTCAAGTTATGATGTTGCGCCTTGAATCCGCAGCCTATATTATGCAGGTGATGTGCAGTTCTGTATGTAGGCACATAATAAATGAACACTGTATGGTCAACTATATTGGTATTATTTATTGTAATGTGCAACTGTGTGACCAATATTCATTTGCATTTCTAGTAATATTATAAGTTTTGTATGATTAGTTATTTTATGTTATGTATAATTTTTATGTGACAACATTTACAATAACAATATTATGTGGAAGCCTCTAATTGGACTTTATGATATGTATTTATGGTATAATTGATTCTTATAAATGTATAAATGTCTGTTGGCTTTCCAATGAAATAAAATAAATAAATAAATAAATTAAGAATTAGAGATAAAATATAATATAAAACTTTATTATTGAAACTAGGTATAAGACAAAAAACTATGTTTTAAGACGCGCATTTTAAATGTTATTTTTTTACAATCAAATGGATCAATAAGGGGAAAGTTTAAATTATTTTCACTAGCAAAACGTATAAGTGGAGAGTTCTGGGAATAGTTCGTATTTAAGAGAAAAAAACTAAATAAAGTATTTAAATAAATAAATATAAATCTACTCTAGGTTTGCCGTGTCGTGTGGATCAGTAAGATCGGTGTGAAAACGGCCAGTGAATTCAGCCCTCGGATTTATTCAATGTTACGGTAATTTACTTTTTTCGTTCCTTTTCATAACATGGATAGCTCATCAATATTGCGTAAGTAGACCTTGGTATTTCTACAAAAGATGACATTTACTAGGTTTCTTTGTACTCGGATAAGTAGGTAATAGGTTATAGCTGTGATTATCGATGCCATTAAATATAAATTATATTTTCTTTATATATTTTTTACAATGACGGCATTCTTTTCTGTTTTCGCCTTAAGTAATATTTTATTTAGTAAATGTTATTAAATATTTGTATATAACCACATGTAAATTTCGCTTTGTCTACCGGTTTCGAGACGTATCCGTCTCTTTGTCAGGACACCGGTTAAACCAACATGCACAACCCACTATACGCCTTCACCATAGTTGTTGCACAAAAATATAAAACAGAAACGACATGAGTGTGATTATTAAAATGTTAGACATGAGTAATACAAACATGAAAAATATCAAATAAATTCAAATAGTTCCTTTGGTTCATACAGAATAAGATACGAGTATATATTTATATACGTAACTTTTCTGTTCGTCTGATGTCACTAAACTCGTCCTAAACGGCTTAACCGATTTACGTGGGGTTCTCAGCGAAATGTAGATCTTTGCGCTGCGCGTGTTCGTAGAAATTAAATTTTTTAATCGAATCTGTTAAAAAAGTAAGAACCTACCAGGGTTGCATTCGAATGCATTTACAAAGAAAACGGAATGATAATGATAATGATAAAATTTATAAATAAACTTATCAATGAAACTTCTTGGTTTAGTTTTACTTTTTATTATTTTGATTATTTTGACCAACGAGCGCTTTCGCCTAAGTAGGCATCTTCAAGACTGGTGATTTGTTTACAACGTTTACAGCTTTTATACTATTCTTAACATATTTTGGAGATAAGATAGAACAATATTTTAACAGGGGACAGAAAACATAAATATTTACAACTAGTTTGCTATACAATTCATTTTTGGGAGTTTTTGGACCGAAAGGGATTAAGTTTTATTATTTAAAATGTGGGAAGAGAACACATGGCGAAATACAACAGTGTGGGGAATCTACATTTTAACAGATAAAGTTGGAAAATACTTTGGTTTTTTGACAGGGAAGTTTACATACCTATAAATGAAACATTTTAAGATTCATACTTAGTTAATACAGATAATAAGAATAGTATAAAAGCTGTAAACGTTGTAAACAAATCACCAGTCTTGAAGATGCCTACTTAGGCGAAAGCGCTCGTTGGTCAAAATAATCAAAATAATAAAAAGTAAAACTAAACCAAGAAGTTTCATTGATAAGTTTATTTATAAATTTTATCATTATCATTAACTATGGAGTTTTATCAAGAAATATCAACAAAAAACATCAATATTATAAACGGAATGATGTTGTTTTTTGTGTTTAAAAAAAGTTTTTGTCAATGTTGACAAACAACATTAGCTTTTTATGGATTTCAATCAGATTCTTTCCATACATTCCTCAAAATTTCTGCCCATTTATTTATTTTTCCTAGATTTTTGCTAATAATAAAATTATATTAACTAATATTCAATACATTTTTAAAAATCGCATTCATTTATAAAGTGCACCCCTGTTGGTAAGAAGAGCCGAGTTTAATATTTGTAAATTTTTAAAAAAAAAACCTAATTCAACCATAAACGTAAGTACCTAGGTACCTACTTATCAATGAAAAGTCTTTTTCTATGCTATTATTATTATGGATAACTTATAAAGTGCCATTTTTATAAGATAATACCTCAAAGGCGCTTTTCAAAGTGATTATATAAAGATCTACATTTAATTTGAAGAAAAAGATTGTACTTTTCAAATGATTTAGACGATAGAGGATTTATTCAAATTAGCTAATAGCAGGCAAGCCAACGTTTGGGCTGGAAAATGTCTGTTTGGGTCCGCTAGTTTTGTATATATTCAGGAATTGAGTCTGATAAAAAGTACATAAAATATAATTTTTTCGATATAACATTCAAATCGGTTATTCGACGGCATATTTCATTTATAAATTTGTTTATAATATTAATTAGGGTTTTATAAGAAATATAATAGGGTTTAGTCATGTTATATCTTGTCTGGTTAGTTTAGTCATGATATGGTTTTCAGGTTGAATTTAAATTTGTCTGCTGTGTAATTTTTCGAACCATACGGTAAGTGTGTCAATTGCGTAGAACTTTTGACTGTCCTACGTTTGTCTTTGCTTTTTATATGTGGCAGTGTTGTTGTTTTCTGGCATTTAAATGTTGTTATAAACATAATGTGGAAATGAAGTATTTATAACCAATATATTCTTCGTAAAAATAATCAAAACACAAAATTCCATAAAAAAGGGTTCACCAAAAATGTTTTAAATGTAAAATTTTTTTTGAACGAATAATTAAGGTAAACATTAATATAGAATTTAAGTAGGTACATTACGAAAAAAGTGTTTTTTCAAATACTTGTATTTTTAGTGGTAGATAGTGGGGTTACTGACTGCATAATAAATGTAAACAACGAATGTTTCGAGCAAGTAGAAGAATTTGTGTATCTGGGAAGCATGTTTTCAAGAGATGGAAGAGTAGAAAAAGATGTTGAAAGAAGAGTGAATGCGGGCAACAAAATGAACGGAGCACTAAGCACAGTAATTTCTAATAAAAATATGTCAATCGAAGCTAAACTGGCAGTGCACAACGGAGTTTTAGTCCCAACACTTATGAATGGAAGTGAAACATGGAACTGGCAGAGGAAGGATGAAAGCCGAGTGAACGCGGTTGAAATGCGATCTCTTAGACGAATGTGTAGGAAATCAATGTATGACAGGGTTACGAATGATGATATCAGGCGAGAGTGTAAATCTGAGACAAGTATAATTGATAAGATTAAGAAAGGGTCTCTGAGATGGTTTGGTCACGTAGAACGAATGGACGACGAGAGAATGGTAAAACAAGTATATATGGCAAAAATGAACGGCAACGTTAGACGAGGACGACCAAGGAAGACGTGGCATGATCAGATAAACCAAAATCTTAAGTCTGGTCATGTCAAAAGCAGACAGAACCGAAGGGCATGTATGACAAGATGTATGAATGGGGAAGAGGCTAGGAGTGTATGCCAGGATAGACGTGTGTGGCGGTCTATTCTCTCTGCCTACCCCTACGGGGAAATGGCGTGATGGTAGTAGTAGTAGTAGTAGTAATTAAACATTGTATAAGCAAGGTTAACGTAAATGTTTCAATTTCGCGTTTTTGAAAGAATATGGTTTTAAAATGGCAAAATTGTAAAATTTCCTTACCTTTTATGAGACTTAAGGTAAAAATAAACATTGCATGTCGTAAATACAGGTTAAGGTGAATGTAAAATTCAATAAAATTATATCTACCATGATTAATCTATTTACCTAATGCGATATTTTTCCAAATCTACTTATTCTTAAACGTAATTGCTTGGCATTGGATAAATACAATAAGATATTACTTGTATTTAAAAATAATAATAAGGTTAGTATTATTAATAACAATAACAAAGACAAGGTGATTTAAGAACTTTTTTACTTACAATATTTTGACAATATCCAAATATTTGTAGACAGTCTGGATTTCACTCCCTTGAATATTGAAATTCATTGCAACAGAGAGGCAGAATGGTGAATGGTATATATGTACATTTGTACATACATAATCATGGTTTATTGAATCGTAAGACTGATCATTTGATCTGCGCGTTAAACTTGTAATATTCAAACACATTTCATTATGTAGATACCTACTTTTATGCAGTATTTTATCTTTAAATCTATTTCCTTAGTAATTTTTTAAATACTGTTTATTTTATAAGGTAATTCAACAAATATACAAACGACACTATTTCACATATTTTTATAATATTTTAAAAAATCATATACAATATACAATGAAATACCTACAAACTGAGTTGTGAATGTGTATTTGTTAACTAAGATTTTTCCTAAAAGGTTATTTGCAAAAGTTGGGAGAGAGACATAAAATATGAAATATTCGGGAGTTAATGTTATATTCCTGACACATGCGTGTCAAAGGTTTGTGGTATGTTGCATTAATAAAAACAATGACAGTAAATATGACCTGATGTCATATTTACTGTTATTTATATAATGTCGTTAGTCACTTTTTGATTATTTTAAATATTTGTTTATTAGATCTACATATAATTACTTGCTATTGTTATTGCGGATAACTTATAAAGCGCCGTTTTTGTAATGTAAAACCTCAAAGGTGCTTTATAAAGTGATATTATAAATAAATTTAATTTTTACCTTTTAAATTTGTAATTTAAGTAAAACATTTTTTTTATTTTTTATTATTACACGCTACGGATTTATTCAAATGATTTAGAGAACAAGTGAGTTTTAAGATTTTTTCCGAAACATCACTTTACTCTCACAGTTTCGCACTTCTGCTGAGAGAGCATTCAATGCCACAGGGTCTGCGACTGTAAATGCGCGTTCACCGAATTTATGTATAATAACTTTTCCTCTCGACGTAGATGTAGCTGATCTAAGCGTAAGACGTCTGTTAGTTCATCTGGAATGCAAAGTTCTCTTAGATATATATTGATTGATTTGGTGTTTTTTTTTTTTTTTTTTTTAATGTTTTATTCATTTTAACAAATAAGTAACATACATAGTTGTATTTTTGCTCCCGCAAAGCCGAAGCTTGTCTGCGGGTTACATTATATTAAAAAAAAAAATATAAGTAAGTACATAGTTTAATAATAATTAAAGAATAAAATATATTTATACACTTAAGTTTCACTTGCTGTTTAATAATTTTTTGACTATTTTTTTTAATGAAATTAGGTTTTTTTCTTCACGATTTTTAGCTGGTATTAAATTGTACAGTTTTGTCACCATAGTAGTTTTTCTGTCGTGGTACCATCAGCTGCTGTGCCGATACTTGTCGGGTTACGATCTGGTGGTTTATTTTGGATTTAAAATTGCAATCGAGGAAATGATCTGTCATTATCTTATACTGACACTGTTTGTTAATTGGCAAAACGTTAACAAAATCAAATAATATTTTATTGTCGTCTTTTGCCTCATTCTTTATTTTTACAGGTACGATAATTTTTAAAATTTTTACCTGCAAGTTCAAGACTCTATCCGTATAAGATTTAAAACTTAGTCCCCATATTCTTAATCCATATTGAATAATTGGGTCAACTAGCCCCAAGTAAACTAGTCTCAGCACTGGGTATGGTATGTATGGTTTTAAATGGTACATGTTAAGTAGGCAAACTCTTAGCTTATTGCAAACTGTTTTTATCTGTTTATAAATAAAATAAATAAAAAACATTATTTACGGACAATAACGTATTGGTAAATGCTTCAAGAAGAAGTAATTGTTAGAGAACAGTAGGTAATTAGACTCTTAAACTCTAACGGCCATGAGAGATTTTACTTCGCTTTTTTATGCATCTGTTTACAACTAACGTATATTTAAAAAAATGTTTTTAAGATCTCGTTGAATCTTAATTGATCGTTTAAATTAGTTTTCGAAAGTAAAATATAGTTTGAAAGTACGGAAATACAAACAAAATACAAAGAAGTATAGGCAATAAATAGGAAGTAATTACGTTAAATAAAACTTCTGACAAACTAGAGGAAATTTCAGTTTGACGTCAAAAAAATGTTTCACCTGTAAAACGATACAAAGAAATATAACAAATTTAATTTGTAATGAAAAAGAACTGTAGAATTAGAATTGTAGGACAGAAAAAACTAAAACTAAACTATTTCAACTTGTCAAAAATGTACAATAATCTACCGCACAGACTAAAGGTAACAACCATACAATTATTCAAAACTAAAGTGAGATACATTTAGAAATGTTCCTGAAACCACATGAACCTATTTACAATGCTTTTAAAATATAAATCTTTATACAGTTTTCAATATGCATCTTTTTTAGGTGATCCCGTGTAAGTTGGATTCGTTCTGACGCTACCATTGCTGGAGTTATCTTCAAGGTAAACCATGTGTTTTTGTTGAAAAAATATGTGTTTATGTCATAGAATTAAGAATAGTCCAGAAACAGAAGGCGACAAAACTACTCTCAAAGTTTCTTCGTAGATGTCACGCGTCGCTCAGTACGCAACTCCCAATTCGAATTCAACTATGCCGTGTTGTGTCGTTTTAATGTTTAGAATATTGCTGGGATCTTAAGGAAATAGGATGGGATCACATTTCATGTGTAAGTAGCAAATGCATTACTTATAAAATGAATTATTTTTCCTTCTGTCAGATTGTCAAAGAAAACAAAATTAACATTTTGTAAGTGTTGCCAAGGTAGTCAAAGTTTTTATGCTACTTTGCTCATCTAATGAGAGAACTAAAGAAAATTGGACCTCTCGGATTAAACAACGCAGTGGTGGACATTTGACGGACATTATCTTTAAAACATCAAATATTTTTTGACGTGACATAAAAATATCCGTTTTATGTTTAAAAAAAAACTGTTTTTTTTTTAAATTCAAATGTTATTAGTTAAATTACCGTTATTAAATTACCCTACGCTGTTGAGTCTGTCATTGTTTTATTTAATATACATAAAATAGTGCAATAGTTTAAGTGCGGAATTACAATCGATTGGAATACTAAATTACGATGTCCCTTGTTTTGCGCGAAGTTTCATTTTATTTTTAGTAAGTTAATGTGCATAGATTATTGCATTCTGTCTTTCAGAAAGCATAAATAGTAGCTTTAAAATATCGCATTTTCGTCAAAATGCACAAACAAGGCTGTATGAGAAAAATTAATATAGTTCAAAGCAAGTGGCCCATTTCGATAAAAAATCAACAACTGAATGATGCCAACGTAGAATGGTAAAAGTACGTGATTTTATTGAGTAAATATTTAAGAAAAACGCATACGCAAAGTACAAATTAAGTCTTTTTTTACAATGAAACAATGGTTATTTCACAAAAGTGACGATTGTCAATGGTACTTCGTTGCTACATATACCTGTTTAAAAAACACCTTTTAAAAGTTTGAATGGTATATGCCCTTTTACGGGGGCACAATTAAATTATTTTTAAAAACGTTTTTTAACTTAACTTTTTTTCGTGCAACAGGTTCTTAATTTTTAATTTATTTATTTATTCATTTAAAATTACAAAATTAAATATTTTTGAACTTATTAAGGCTTTTTAGGCTATGCCCGTGTCAAGCCACAATAAATAAAAATACATAGTAAAATTAATTAGATCAAATTATAATGACATAGAATCACAATCTAGAAAAAAAGGTAAATGTATTAAATAATCAAATTCCAAAGAATACAATGCAAAAAAGATAATCAGAAATTATTTTTAAAATATAAATTATACAAATTAAGAATCACACATAATCAAATATTCAAAATAGTGGTCTTATTAAAATCAACAAAATAATAGTAAAATATAGTATATTATAATATAGTATATTATATTATAGTAGTATTGAAAAAAATAACACAAAATAAGCATAATTGAAATGATAATTGAGTTATGTTTCTATAAATTCACTCAATTATAGTAAGAAATATAAGGAATATGAGCAATAAATCAAATGCCAAATAATAGTACGTACTAAATGGGTTGTTATTTTTATTCAACTCATTTAGACACAAATATTTAACGTTTATGGATTTCCTTAGATGTAGGTACGCAACCTTACTTTATTTATTATTTACTACTGTTAAACATTAACTTCTATTTTAAAAATTTACATTATTTAAAATATAAAAAAATTTATTATACTAACAAAGTTAAAAACTGAAACTGATTGAATATGAAAGTTTTCTAAACGGTGAAAGTTCTTAAGGAAAGTTTTCTGGAAGTTTATAGAAAGAACATTATATGAAAAAAAAAATACTGTACAGCTCGTTAAGGCTACTACCCGCCAATAGAAAAATCAAAAACTTTTCCAATTACACAAAGCGTAACTTCGTCACAAAATTTCAAATAAAAAACAATTGAAATAAAGACAAAACCTAACGACTTTTTTTTTGTTAAAAAAAAACATTTACACAATAATCTTAAAATTAAAGTCCTGCTGAATTGTAAGACTACAATTCGTCGGCAGGTTTTTATATATTGTTTTAATGTTTCATACCTAATCTTCATTAAGCGGCCTCCGTGGTGTAGTGGTCAAGACGCTTGACTCACGCACGGAAGGTTCCGGGTTCGATTCCCGGTGAGAACACAAAAATTTAAAAATGTGAATTTTCTCAAGCCTGGTTGTTCTGTAATGTAATTCACCACTGTAATAGGGCCTCCTGGCCTGTTGTGGTGCAAAAAAAAAAAACTTTTTCCACTAGCCGTAATTTAAGCATACGAACTTTTTTATGATTCCTGACGGAATTCACGATTTTAAAATGGACGCGATTTGATAATTCAAAATGATTTAAAATTTCAAGTTTGGACCAATTTTTTTTTTCTTAATTTCCCTTTTTTCCGCATTTGTAGATAATATAACAAGTTACACAAAGACACCGCGAAAAACTATTATATTTTTGGTCACTCGTCAAGCGTTTTCGAGAGGAGCGTTTTCGAATTATTATTAAAAATGGTTTATTGACATAGCAATTCCTACAATTTATTACACCTTTGTAGCAATTGCACCTGCGAGTTCCGGGTTACCCGATTTCATAAACTATTCCGTGTAAATGTATCTACAAAAACTACATTGCACACTCGCCAATAAGAGAATACATGCGTTTGCAAATGAATACACAAATGATATAGATATATTTAATGTAACAAATTTGAATTTTAAAATGCAGTGCATAAATTTACTATCTTCAAATCAAAATACCCAAATAATACTATGTTGATTTCAATTGTGTACCGTTTATTGACTTATATCTGTATTCTAAATTATTATTTTTCTCAATTCTTCTAATTTCACGATTCTCTTAATCTAACTGATACGAAAAAATGCACTTCTGTTATCTCCACTGCAATATATGTATGTATTATAGAGAAATATATTAGTTTACATTATAATGATAAATATTTTAATATTTTTCTTACTCTTATTAGTTAATTTTTTATTTTTTGCTACTTTTGTGTACAATGCATGTCTGTCATTATATTTGAAAATGCACTTCTGTTCTTTCCACTGCAATATATGTATGTACGTATGTACTATATGTTTAGTATACCCATATATTTTATACTAATATTTAAAGATGATTTTTGTCATATTTTCATTTTTATTTTTGTTCTAAAAATATTTTTTATTTTTTGCTGCTTCTGTGTAAATTACACGTCTGTTTTTATTTGTATTTATATTTATGTATGTAAAACATATAAAAGCTCACAAGGCATTTAAACAAATAAATCAATTTCTTTGGATTGTGTGCAGTCTGCCTAACAAGGCACGATCTGTTTTAAGCCAGACAGTTTTATAATAATAAAAGATTGCCAAAGAGTCTATTTATTATAATAGTTTAATTATTCGTACTTTTATTTTTCAATGTGTTTAAGTTATTCAATTTGATAAATTTGTAAGAAAACATTTTTTGCAAATTTATCAAATTGAATCTGGGTCACGGTTTTACAACGATAATTAATATTTTGGGTCTATAAACCTGTATTTTTTTTAAACAAATTCAGAGTTTGTGGTAGACTCCATGACCATGATCCAATGTTGCCCTAGCTTCTCAATATGTTTTTGTATTATGTTTAATTACAAGTATTCGTAAATTAAAAAAAAATTAGTTACGATTTTTGTAACACTCGTGGTCGACAGTCACATCAAAGGATTATTGACGTAGTTATATTTGGTTTGAATTGTATGTTAGGTGCTGTCAGTAATTTCATGTTTAAAAAAATAATAAACAAATTATGAGAATTAAAAAAATATATGGAAAAGGTTGTTCTGTATCAGGCTCGTTCCGTCCAAACATACTGTGGATGCGGGGCATCCCTTGAATATTTGAAAATAATAACATTTATTTTATAATTAAAAAATTTAAACAAAAAAAAAAAAATACCTACTAATATTTCTAAAATTACCGCCGAAAATATTTATGCGCACGTGATTTACAAATTCAATGAATATTTTAAGTATTCTTATTTATTTAATTTTTTTTGTCACATTTAATGTTTATATCTTTTAAATTTATGAAAACTTAATTGGTCTTTTTATGTTAAAAAATGTTGTTTTTAATACTTATTTTGTATGGCTGTATGTTTTCTGAATAAAATAAAATAAAATAAAATAAAATAAATACCTACATGCTTATATGTATTTATATATAGTTGGATAAATGTATGCTTTTTTCCGATATCAATGTTCTGAATACCAAAGTACCTTGCCTTAGTAGTATTCGTTATTTATTTATTTATACTTTTACATTATTTGTATTATTTTTTTATACAGAATAATGTTCCCTCACTGGGGTGTCCCGTGCCGAAGGAAACATTAAAAAAAGTGTAACATGATTTAAATTAGTTATTTAACATAATAATAATAATAAAAAACGCAACTTATCTAATTAACCTAATTATCATTAACATAGTAAGCAATATAAACTAAAATAATCATAAAAATCATAACCAATTTTTATAGACCAATGGACCAAATTTCATAAACAGTACACACATTTTACCTATTTGGCTTGATCCACTCATAGATCCGTGCGCAACCCACCTCCACTATCCATTTCTAAGGCAATTTTATATTGTGAGTACTTACTAATTATCCTTATGGATAATGGAAGTAGATCGTACACATTAACCGAGTAGTAGGCCAATCCTCTTTGACCGAAAGTTGTATTAATTTTTATTTTTTTGCAGCATATGGGTGGAGTATCTAGTAACTCGAACGTGAAAGAAGTTTTGGAAGGTAGAGAATAATGTTTGTATGCGTATAGTCACAGAGCTTTTATATAAAGTTGTTTTATAGATTTTAAATTAAGATTTTCGAATTTACCGAGATAGCTAGTTCTGGTTGGGACTCTAAAGATAATTTTTATTAAAGCTTTTTGTGCAATAATTATTTGTTTGATCAGTGTGTCATTTGCACATCCCCATCCAATTATTCCATATTCCAAAACTGATTGACTTATTGCGTTATATATTTTTACAAGTTCTTTTAGGCCTATTATATTTCTTATAGTTGTAAAAAAGTAAATTTGTTTTTTCAATTTATTTTTAAAATGTTTGATTTGATTAGTCCATATTAAATTCCCATCTATATAAATGCCTAAATATTTAATTGAATCTACTCTGTCCAACGATTTACAAACACATTTAATATTTGAAATGTGGTTATTGTAATTACAGCTGTGAATAGTTAGATACGCTGACATCTGGATACTACTCTTCATTTTGAGTCCAGTCGTAATACAAATGTTTGAATTTCTGCGCACGCGTATTAAGGTTCATAACGTTGTCGTATTGTTCCACGAGACTCATAGAGATAAGAGCATCCAACTCGTATAATGCGAAGAAAAAAAGACTAATAACGCATTGCGTAAAGTTTTAAACAGCGTTTTATTGTAATTTGTCAAAAAATTAAGAACAGCTTTACCGCTGGAAGCCCCTGCTGCTACGCTCCGTTAATCTATAGAAGATCAACTATCAATTATTATTATTATTATGGAAAACTTATGAAGCATTATATTCAAAACATAATACCTTAAGCGCACTTTACAAAAGTGATTCTATGCAATATTGATTTTCATTAGATATCGATCTATATCTACTTTTGTACCTACTAAAGTAAGAACATGATTATTTGCTGTCAGCAGTCCTACTGATAATACTCACACTCGCTCCCTGTTATGTACGAACTGTTATAGAATGGCCGGTGGAAGGGTGGTGATGGTTCTGTTTCTCCCGGTTTACTAACAAACCCTGTCACTGTCAGAATTAAGAAAATTAAATTGAGGGTGACAGCAAATTGATATATGTATATATATCTATATATATTAATGGTTATTGATGGCGATAGGGGAATTAAAAGCAGTAAACGTAAATTCTAAGAAAATGCGAATCTTTTGTAAACAAAGAACATTCATAAAAAAACGAATAAACCGTTCATAAAAAGCTAAAAAATATGTTTCTGCTATGCGCGCATCTATAAAGAGGCACCAACACCACAAAATCGGGGCCATTCAATGATAAAAATTCAAGAATTATTTAACTTTGAATTGTTGTTCAATTAAATTTTTGTGGTGCGACTGGCTCTTAGTGAGATTTAAAAAAAACCAACTAATCGTGTAAAGCCGTCATATTTTTACCCATTTTTCTATGAATCGCGGTCACTTCGACCATAAAGATCAATGGGAGGCCATTGATAATGCTTGTCGTCATTTGCCCCATGGGGGTTGTATGGGACGGTTGGGTGTGATATTGGAAAGCCTAATTAAACTAACTAGGTCAAGCCATAAATCACATGGAATCTGTACTTAAGAACATAGTTAAATTCACATAAGTATTAATGATGTGGGAAAACGGATATTCGTTACAAAAACAAAGAAAATGAAATAAATAAACGTGATTTTATGTTTTCAATATCCGCTTGATGAAAAATACAAGGACATTTGGTAGGGCCATAGTTGTCATCATCATAACCCTTTCCGCACCTGCAGGTGCATAGGGCATTACATTGGAACATACAATGCAGCGTACTTCAATAATGTGATCATTCTTACCAATATGATACCTTTTGTTTGAGGAAACGCTGTCTGACATAGTAAGAAATGAAGAAATAAGGCAGAGAAATAAACCGAACCGGAGTCGTAGATATTATGGATCGCGCAACAAAATTAACATGGCAGAAGGCAGGACACCTGGCGAAGCAAAACGATGGCAGGTGGACACCCAGAATAATAAAGTGGAGACCATTGGCAACTAAAAGAAGTGTTGGAAGGCCACAAAAAAGATGGGTCCATGACATTGCCTCGATAGCTGGTAAAACATGGCTTATTAAAGCGGGTGATAGTGAGAAATGGAGATGTTTGGAAGAGACTTTTATCCAGCAGTGGAGAAAACAAGGCTGAAAAAGAAGATGCACGATAGGGTGCGGGGTACGATAATTTATCTTTTGTCTTTTATTAGTAACATTTCAGTTTTTTTTTATATAGTCTTTATTCAAGAAAATAGACATTAGAACAATATTAATACACTATAAAACAAAGTATTAATTATATTTTGTCCATCTAAACTATTAAATTATAATTTTTCATCGGGTGCTCAGACATTAGTTTTAATTAAGAATCAAGTGAAAGAGTACAGATATAATATTGTACACATATAAAATAATGAGCCAACATTATTTTGTTTTTGATGCTTTGAAAAATAAAGCATATTATTAAGAAGGCAGAAAAGAAAAAAAGCTCCACAAAACTAGATAAAATAGTTTAACTTTTTTTTAAATAAAGGAAAATAATATTATAATTAAAATAAAAAAATAGCCCTTTACTCGAATAAATGTTTTGACATAAGAAATAATATATATGTATATGTACATACATGCATAAATAGTGGGTGCTCATAAATGTTACCAAAACAAGATAAAAAATAAAACAAAGTAAATCGAAAATTTCAATTCGTATCCACAGAAAAAGTAAAAATATTATATGTGAAACAAATTAAAAATACCTATTAAAATTAAGGAATAAAGAATGTAAATAAAATAAGAAAGAAAGAAAAGAAAAGGTTAAAAAGAAAATAATAAAAATGCATTGAATGAGATATAGAAATACTGAGTTTAAGAATATTGCACGTAAATAATAAGAATCCGTGTTTTTTTAAAAAAAAAATTTTTATTAATTTTTCAAAAATATTTACAAAATAGTCTTAAATTAAAGTCCTGCTGAGTTGCATTCATACTACTTATCAAAATAAATCAATATAGAAAAGTTCTGTCTATTAACCACTTTCGTAATAAAAACATAATTTTATTTTTATTATGACATGTTTTATTGTCAAGTAGCAACATATCAAATACTTTTGGAACAATATAATCCAACGTACGGTGTCCATATTTATTTTTTAATTTTTGGTACAACTAGGCCATCAACAGTTGTAAATCTTGTTAGATAGCTGTGTTCTAATTGATTTTTATACATCGAGCTGAACATCTATTGGATAATAATTTTGCTCCCTTATGTGGTAAAACATTTAATTAATAGTATTATGTCTCTAATAAGTGGGTGTAATCAATTTGACAAGAGCATTTTGAACATTTTCTAGATGTTCAACGTTTGTTGCAAAGAATATCCCCATGCGGTGATCCCGTATCTTATTATGGCTTCACCCAGAGACAAATATACTAATCTTAATGTAGAGAGAGAAAATAAAAACTTTATTTTGTGCAGTTTAATTTTAAAATCAACAGTATTTTTAAAAGGTAATTCGTATCCACCCGAAAAATAGACAAATAAAAAGCATGCCGTTGACCCGTACAAAAAATATAATCTACTATATTATAATAGACAATTATAGAAATTTCAATAGAGATTTCCACTAAAGGAATATGCGTGGGAAGTGTCTTCAAAGACAAAACATTTATTCAGTCAATAAAATAAAAGTCCATTGATAAAATAATGAAAACAATTAAAAATATTGTTATGGATGAATGGACGGACTTTAGAGTTTTTTAACCTTTGATACTCTATTTCTCGGTCAAACTACAGTTTAAAATAAATAATCTAGTAAAATTATATTTGATTGTATAAATTGCATCTATCTTAAATTAAATTTTATTAAAATTAATATTATATAAATTCTAATAAACTGCTTCAATAACATAATTATATGTACAATTTTTCTTTTGTGACTATTGGTGGTATTTTTTACTGTTCGTGAACTGAAAATAAATAAATAAATAAAACACTGTTTTTTTAAATTTATAGGTTGTTTTTTACACATCTAATTTATGATTCTTTTTTTTCCTGGGTGTCGAATATATTTATTAAAAGAAAACTACAGTTTTCGGGATTTTTCTTATTAAAAAAACGGTAAAAAAATATTTCGAAAACGGTTTTTTAAATTTGAATAAATTATGAAAACGAATATTTTGTAAAAAAAATATACCACCTTGTGGTCTTTTGTCTAGAGCATTTGCCTACCATGGGCTCGGGTTTGATTCCTGACATGGTTGATATGTTTTATATTTATATTTAAGATTATTACACTAAAATATTTTCTGTACTTTTCCTCTTTTCCTATTTTAAGCAGAAGACTGACCCACCTTCGTGTAACAAATATGATCAGTAAACACTGCGATAATTTACCAATATAGTTCCATATGCACCGTTAGGAACGAAAAGTGGAATGTTGTAAAAATCATCCAAAAAAATATTTTGTAAAAGTATACAGGGTGTTCTTTAAACCCTGTCACATCCGAAACCACGATGATCAGTATGAGCAAGAAGACATATTGGCACATAAAAATAAATTTTTAGAACAAACAAAATTTAAAAAAATAAAGTATCAAAAAAACAAATGGTTACTAACTTCTGCAGGAGAGAGGGGGGGGGGGAGTCTGACACACCGTTAACCACGCGTCCGCGCCCTCCTTGCTTCTGCCTTGCAGAAGTAAGCAACCATTTGTTCTTTTTAATATTTTATTTTTACAAAATTTCTTCGTTCTAAATATTTATTTTAATATGCCAATATGTCTTCTTGCTCATAATGATCATCGTGGTTTCGGATGTGACAGGGTTAAAAGAACATCCTGTGTATAATATAAAGGCGGCGGTGAAATAATTTTTGTACGGCTGCATAAGATTTTTCATCGATGCGATGTTTAGGGGAAGAATGAACTCATCCGGGGCCGCGATCACAATGGGAAGTTAAGGACGTCACACTGTAACCATGACAGTAGAGTTGAAGATAAATTCTCCCTAGCGATTTCGAAGATACACTACAGACGCTCTATCTTCAAGTTTTGAGGTAGTTACAACGGTGTGTGCCGTGTCTAGTACCCCACGGTACACATATAATCATTCAAAGTGTCAAAAATTTTGTTCGACCTAGAAATTTATGCTCTAATTACAATTTATTGAATTTTTAATCGTTCTGAGGTAGCCAGTTTTTTTCAAAAAAGCCTATTTAAAATACGAAAGCGAAATGAATCAATTTTGAAATCGCATTGAATTTTGACATAATTGTCAATGGCTAGATTCAGTGGCTAGATACTACCCTAATAACATATTCGAGTATCTAGCCCTGAAAACATTGCCGCAATAAAAACAAAATTTAGTTATTATATTTTTTCCGCCCTTTTCAATATCTTTCTGACTGTACGTATCGAGATGTCAAAAGAGCTGGCATCGGTAGAATAAAATAGTGGAAAGTTTAGCATACCGTCTTGGTAATTGTCAAAAGTCATATGAAAATCATGATCAAGCAATTATTGTTTGCTTTAATTGGTATTTAAAATCGAGTTGGTGTAGCCACTTTTTGTCACTGAAGCATATTTAAAATATTGATGAGATCTATTTTAAATTTAACTAACTAAGGAACGCGGAGTACATTTTCGGCTTTGTTTATTGGTTAAATTCGATCATATGACGTCGAGATGACAAGTTATTAGAATATAGCGAGGTAGATAGCGAGGGACAGAGACCTACAGAAAGTCTGTACTACTGTAAGTTAAGTATTCCGAATATACAAAAAAAAATACGCACAATTATACGATCAAAGATAATTCCATATCACGGTGTAGCGAGATGAGAGACTTAGGAGTTATTCTTGATAATAGATTGCTGTTCGGGTCTCATATAAATTCCATTGTTGAAAAAGCTTACCAAATGCTGGGCTTCATTTTAAGAATTTACAAACCTTTAAAAAAACTAAATAAATTAAAAACTTTATACAACACTTTTGTACGCAGAATTTGGAGTTTGCATCCGTTGTGTGGAGCCTACGATACATAACATCTATTTTGTTTGGCTGATTGGCTGTACGTACAAAGCGTTTTATTGTTATGAACACAGAAAGGATTGAAGATGTTCAACGAAAGATTTAAAAATACCTAGATTATAAAAACAATAAAATGCTTTGTACGTACAACCAATCTACCAAACGAAATGGATTTTTTACCCTTGAAAATAGACGCGCTGTATCTAAATTATACTATTTACACAAATTATTAAATAATAAAGTAGACTCTTTTAACCTACTCTCCAAAATTAATTCTCTTTCACGTGACAAGAAATAAGTATTTATTCCATCTGCCAGTGTGTAGCACTAACTATGCACAACACGCTTTCCTCTATCGTTATTGCTCTAACTAAAAATATTTTTTTCATCTATTGATATATTTTACATGCCCCTTAATTTATTTAAAAATAAATTAAGACTTATTATTTCTGGCTGCGATACGATCCCACTTACTTTTTAATGATGCACACACCTGAAAACTTACTCCCACACTTATACACATAAACACACATCTACATTTACTCTCATACAAATACACATAAACACATCCTTTTATTGTAACACAATTTAATAATATGTATGATTTTAATCTTGAAACTTCGTTGGTCTGTCTTTAAACTGTATTTGAAAAAAAATGGTATTGCATTGTCGACTGTTTGTTTCTTTAAAATAAATTAATACCGTCTAAGTATGTACCAAAGATGATAGCCCTTGTAATTGTCCCCCGGGTTAGAGAAGGGCTGTTCTTATGCCTCTTTACAAGGAAAATTACTCTAGGGTGGAATGCGGAAATTCAATAGTAGTCAGTCTTTTGATCCCTGTTGCAAAAATGTTTGGAAAAATACTGATTTTGAGAGTAAGAAAAGTTACTAAAGATGTTACTAAAGAGTGTGGGATCGAGCGGTTTTATGAATGAAAAAGGATGAATTGATCAAATATTAGCTTTAAGAAACATGACGAAAAAAATTATTGCTGAAAAAATGTTTAATGGAGTTGACGTAGATAAATTATGGAAGGTGTTATTAAAGTATAGAGTGAACGGCAATCTTACGCGGGCTAATATTTCTCGGTATAAAGGAGTCAAACAGGGATGAATGATGTCACCGTGGCTGTGTATCGATAATTGTATTAAAGAACTGAAAGGTTCAAAAAAGGAAGAAAAAATGGGCGATTTAACTGTCAATTAAACGTAGTTATGCAAAAAGCTAATGGTCCACAATTTAGAAAAAAAATAGATATAGGTATTATCAAAGAAAGGAGTTCTGAGTTGGTTTGAAGATGTAGAGCGAATGGACAGCAAAAGGACGGCTAAAATGATTTACGATAAGAATTCTGATGAACGCAGAAATCAAGGAAGAGCGAGAAACACATGTTATGACCAAATACAAATACTTGATCATGGGCAGGTTAGAAGCCAGAATAATCGTCATGCGTGCACGAGAAGTTCTATAAATGTAGAGGAAGCTGAATGCAAAGCAATAATATTAAAGTGGCGTTCATCCTCTCTGCCTGACCTTACGAGGAATCGGCGTGATAGTTTATTTGTGTTTTGTTTGTATTTTATAAAAAAATATCAAATTCATATTTAGTTAAAAATGACAAAATAAGGTTTTTCTAGAAATTTGCAAAATAATAATTTAGCAATTGAAAAAAATATATTCATACGTATATATTTTCTCAAAAATAGAGAAATAACTGTTTTTTATTTTATTTTTACAATTTTAAATTAATTTGGGTCTATGAACTAATGTCGAGTAAAAAAAATATGTTTTTCTGCCTAACACGGCGTGATAGTTTGTTTGCTTCTTGTATAATTTTGTATTTCCTCGAAAACGGTTTTATTGCATTCGCCACGCCCGTAATAGGTCACGATTCGGTTAAATTTTGCACTTTATTTGTGACCGCTTAAATTTTAATAGAACGTTGTCACTAATCTTGATGTCACAATTATCAAGGCCAAACATTTCGCGTTTTTGTGGGGACATATTTTTTAATAATTTATTTTGTAAAGTTATGTATGAAAATATTCTACCACAATATCCATTTTGATTTTGAAAACACAAGTGATTTTTTAAAATCCATTTGATGTATTCGTAGGATGGGGTATTTCCCTATTTTTATACCCGTATGCAGAGACAAAACTGGGGAAAAAGAGGAAAGTACATTCTAATTTCAAATTCAGAGAATAACCCGAAAGTGAAGACAATAGAATGTACTTTCCTCACCTTAAAGTTTGTCTCTGCATACGGGTATTAGTATTTCCGAATTGTAGAATAAAAGTAGTTGATTTAAGCGTTTGTTTGTCAGTTCAAAGTCTTAGAACCGATAAATCCATTACGCTATTGTTGTTTTTACCTCATAAAATACTTCACACGACTAACGCTCGTATCATAGATTTACATGATAAAACTCTATTTATGTATCTTCACTTAACTAAATTAAAACCAAAATAGTATGCTAATATCCTGGGCCGATATTACATAAAAAAATTATATCGTTTTAGTCTAACCTGCCAAAATAGTCAATAAATAATAAATATATATATATATATATATATATATATATATATATATATATATATATATATATATGTATATATATATGTATATATATATATATATATAAATACATATATATATACATTACAACAGAGATTAAGAACATTTAAGAGAAGGTAATATAGAAGTATAGGCATCTACAGGGCTTATGACCTGTCAATGGCTGGTTTAAGTGGCCACTTTACACACTATGTAACATTCACCATTCTGCCTATATTTGAACATCTATATTCCTTACATTCTTTCATCTGTTGATGTTTGTGAAGTTAAAGAGCTGAAACCTTTATTTATGCGGGTGAGATTCATCCAATTGAATTATTTCACCTACATACTAGGCGACGCCTGAATATATTATTTTATGTTCTTCATCTCTGTTGTAATATGTTAATATAAACAGCTCCCCAGGGAGTTGAATCCAGTCCTTGTCTACAAACATTTGGACAAATTCAAAATATTGTTGATATATATATATATAGTTGGATAATTTATATAGCGCCATTTTTGTGAAAATTACCTCAAGGGAGCTGTGCAATTAATAAATACCCCAGTACGTCTTGCAGCTACAGAGCGTATGGACGGTTGGGATTCTAGTTCCTAGTTTTCAATTAAGATCAATCAAAAATTATAGCGGAGCTAGATTACAGGACGTCTTGCAGCTATAGAGCGCATAGACAGTTAGAAATTTAGCCCCCATTTACACATTTTAAAATTTGACAAATAAATTTAGTGTTTTAATGATATTTAAAAAAAATAAAATATTAATAATAAAAAGGAGTAAGATTACAACACGTCTTGCAGCTACTAAGCGCATAGACGATTGGAATTCTAGACCCCATTTACAAAATTTAGGTATTTTAAAGTTGATATATGAAAGCTAGATAACCAATCATCGTGCAGCTACAAAGCCGTATATGTCCCATACTTCCTTTTATTTTTTCTTCTGTATCGATTAAAATCAAACAGTTTTAACCCCCGATTATGTAACATATGTTTTTTTTTTTAAAAAGGTTTTTCGTTGAGTTGAATTGAGTTTTTATTTTTTTATTTTATTTTTTAAAAAATTATTTTTCTCGTAATTACAAAAATACATCTTAAAATTAAGCTATAACTTGAATTGGAAAAAATGTCCAAAAAGACTACAGCGTCTGAGCGTGGGCCATTCCTTTTTTAATTATTAAATAGTTTATATGGACAATATTTTGAGTTTGTCCCAATTTTTGTTTATTTGTGCCGCTATTCATCGGTATCGATATTTATGTAATCAAGTGTGTTTATTTGTATAAAAATTCAAACTATCTTTGTCGGTAACCGGTAATCGAACATGTTTAGAAAAAAAATGTAAACTTACCTTATTTTGTAGATACAATTGAAGATAAATTTTATCTTCTTATCATAATCGAGGCCCTGGTTCTATTTAACACGCATAATAAGGGAATAATCACCTACTACGAATTCCGATAAAAATATATAAAATGAATTCAGAATAATCAATTTTATTTTCAAAATCAATATGGATATTGTGGAGAAATGTTTTCATACATAAATGTAAAAGAGGAATTTAATAAAAATACGTTGGTAAAAAAACGCGACGTGTTTGGCCTCGGAAATTGTGGCGA
>NW_028280661.1:0-23691 GCF_059751315.1 Micrasema longulum | reverse complement strand
TATGATCATGAAACGGTTTAATCAATATACTTCGATAGGCAGAAATATTTTCATGTTTTAGCCTGGAATTGAAGAGAACTTTAGCTTTATTGATGGCCGTACATAAAATTTTATCCAGTTCTTACCTAACGCAAACGCGTTTCTCGCAAAAGGAAAAATTAGCAATTCAGAACGGAGTCCTAGTCCGTATGGGAGCGAAGTATGGACTTGGAAAACGGATGAAAGTAGGCTGAATGCTGTCAAAATGCGATCTCTTCATGTACAATAGATGCACAAATGTTGAGATCCGTTCATTATGGCATGTAAGGCTGAGACAAGCCTTATCGACAAAATCAAGATAGGAGCTCTGCGCTGGTTTGGACATGTAGAGCGAATGGACAGCGGAATAACGGCTAAGAAAATTTAAAATGCGAATGATGATGGATGCAGAAATAGAGGACGACCGAGGAAGACATGGCATGACCAAATCCAACAAATACTTGAAGATGGACATGTCAAAAGTCGGAATAATCGGCGCGCGCGCATGAGAAGATGTATGAATGTAGAGAAAGCGAGATCTGTATGCAAAGATAGAGTGATGTGGTGTTCTATCCTCTCTGCCCAACCTTACGGGGAAACGGCGTGATGGTTTGTTTTTGTTGTTAATTACTTAACCTCAGACCTTCCTACTTCAGTATGCAGCGACGGATATCACTCTATCGTATGCCATTCTCAAGTAAACCAAAAAGGATTCAATTCAATTCATTTATTTAAATAAAACATATACATTACAAACATACATTCAATACGTACATATTTTTTTTAAATGAAATAATACACGAAAAAACTCGTGTCAAAGTAGTAGAAGAATCCTGCTCCGTAAAACATGAAGTAAGACTACCATTTCCTAGGAAAACAAATACACAGAACTCGTTGATGCACCGAGCTGTACAGTTATATTATAAGGAAATACCATTAGAAATAAGAGAGCAAAAAAATATTATTTTATTTAAATGTCAGTTAAAAAAACAAGTGTTTACCAGATAAGTTAGTTTTTAAAAAGTAATCTTATTCGTGTTAGCTTTATAGAAGTTTTCTTTTTAAGTGTACGTATATTGTTTAGAAATTTTAATAATAAGTATATGTTTTAATAATAATTAGATATAAGTTAATATTAGGACATTCATTTATTATGTTTGTACTATTTTAAGACAAAATAAAAATAATAAAAAAAAACTAAAAACCCCTTTGGATACATAGAACAGATAAATATCCAGAGCGATGTTGTTCAGCATAGCGGTAGCCCTTTCAACAGGCATATCTATCGGCAGGTTGGTCCTATAAATCGGAATATAAAACAATCTATGCTGACGCTGTCTTAGGGACAATTATAGGGATAATTATATCAGGGACATACAAACCGATGCCCATCACAATCTCAGGTTCATTGACCATACCGCGCAACAATCAATAAAAATGTGTAGTCAAATTCACATTCCTTCTAGTCTCTAAACTGTTGTAGCCAAGCATATCCTGGCGAAACTCGGTCGGATAGAGCCAAGGATAATACCCGCACTCTTTTATGTAGAGATATCTCAGAAGCTTCTTTTGAATTTTTTCTATCATAAGGGAGAACTTCAGTTCATGTGGTCCCCAAATCATCGAGCCACTCTCGAGTCTACTTCGCACCAAGGAGTTGTAAAGAGTTCTCAGTACGCGGGTCTTTTTCGAAAACTCTGGCAGTACGCATAACGAATTCTAACATATTCAATGCATAACCATTGATTGTATTTATTTGTTTATGAAATATCAGGGTGCTCATAAATTTAACGCCCAGATCCTTAACATTTGATGTTCGTATCAGATTCTGGTCATTCATTTTGTACCGAAAAAATAGAGTTTTTCGGGACCTAGTGAAAGACGTGACCGAACACTTGGAAACATTAAACCTAAGTTTGTCACGCCTTCCCCATTCACATATATTTGATATATCCGTTTGGAGAAGACCTTATCACCTTTGAGAAAAGTTTTAAGTCATCCGCAAATAACAGAAAACACGAGTTGAAAATCACATTTTTAGTATTATTAACAAAAATAGAGAACAGCAATGGATGGCCTCCCTGTGCTTGCTCAGTCCCTCAATATTAATTGCGGTCGTCGTGAATGGGCCTGAAGAGGGCTCTTTTTTCCGACTTAGTGACTGGCTGTCAGGTTTTGAAAGAATTAGCCGACTTTCGTCGTATCTAGGCCCCCTTGTGCCGGGTTGCTTTTGTTTCTCATTTTTTTCTTAGTTTGATGATTCGCAATCTCTTGTAGAGGCTCCTTCTTGCCCCCATTCTATCCAGTAAGATGTATGCTCAAGATATACAATCTCAAATTAACATCAATGTTCCGAATCGTACTACTCACACGAAAACTTTATTCACTCTAGGAAACTATGGAACTCACTTTTTTTACACCGACCAATTATTTTCACCAGTACCAAGAACGCTTAGGCTTTTCAATGAAGTACCCAAAGACAGCTCGGTTGGTGTGTTCTTATTGCAAAGACAGTCATACAAAAAATAAATAATTAGCTCACTTTTCGATATATGAAACTTACCGACAAGGTAGTGTCTTTTTTATAGTTTAATGTTCTTTTGGACATATTTTGTATATCTTATTGATAAATTACTATTTGTATACCAATCCATAAGGATTCATTTAATATATCGTTCGATTGGTTTTTCTCTAGCTACCTATACGTAGCTACCTAAAAATTCTTACCCATTAATACTAAATGCACCCTTGTACAAGCATTACTACTACCTATTCTAGATTACGCTGATGTTTCCATGACTGATTTAAGCTGTGAGCAACTCGATAAACTTGAACGACTTCAGAATACATGCATAAGGAACATTTTTGGTCTTAAGAAATATGACCACATTTCTGATTATCGTAGGCAACTGAAATGGCTCAAAATTAGACAGCGGAGAGACTATCACTCCCTCATATCACGCTCCTACATACCTGCGTGAAAAATTTCAACGCTTATCAGTTCATGGTTTACTTCTTCGTTCTAATTCTCAAGGCACTCTCTTAATACCCATCCACAATTCCTCTTTCTTCTCTAACTCATATAGTGTCCATGCGGCTCGATTGTGGAATCATCTCCTATCCACTATCAAAGATGTTACTACATTATCTCTGTTTAAATCACGTCTGAAGAAACATCTCCTTTCTCTTCCTTAATCTCTCCTCCTTTCCTTTTTCCTCTTTCCTCTTTTTTCCTTTTTCCCATTGAGTAATAGTTTTGATTTAAGGTAATTTATAAACAAATACATTTATTTCTATTTTAATATATTTTTAACTTTTCAATCTTTTTTTTCTATTGGATATGTTCTGTAACTTGAATTATAAAAATAAAACTTTTATTTTCTTGGTTGGTTGGAAGAAATTGCCATTTGGCAATAAGCCCGCCAATGTACAAAAAGTGAAATAAATAAAAAATAAAAAAATGTCCCTTATGGATGTTTGTTTTTAACAAAAACCATTACCAATTAATATGTTAAATAAGAACCTTATTTATTTATTACACCTTTTCTCGACTCCAAAGAATACAGGTGCTTTTGTATCAGGTATGTAACGTAATTTTAAAGGCATAATTTAATACTAAAAAAACTTATTTTAAAATACCATTAGAGAATGAAATTCGCACAAATAAGGGTTATATCTAGCAGTACCCACTCGGGTGACTTCGGAGTTATTTTTTATCATTCGCGCGAGAAAATAGAAAAAAACTTGTTGACAGAAAGAGTCTGTGGTTTTACCCAGAATCTCCACATACGAATGGTGGCCAATCTGCACAATACCAGAGGTCACAAAACAATTGGAAGAAGACCTTGCTAATACCACTTTATATTTTATAAAGTAATAAACCAGTAAACGTACGGACTTGAGGCGTGTAAACTTGTATGGATACCCGGCATAGTACCTGAGATAGCAAACAAAAGGCCCAAATTTAGTCGCACATTCTGTTAATTGTGTTTACTATGTCACCAAATACAATTAATCAAATTTGAAAGGCATTCAATTTGGCCAGTTAGCATTTATTTATTCCCTTGTAAAGATTAGCACTGTGCTACCCATGCATCGGAAAAAAGGCAAAAAGAAAACTATTGCTACCATGTATCATAACAAAAATGCAAAAAGAAAACTTGTGCTACCATGCATCTGGACAAAAAAGGCAAAAAGAAAACTATTGCTACCATGTATCATAACAAAAATGCAAAAAGAAAACTTGTGCTACCATGCATTAGGACAAAAAAGGCAAAAAGAAAACAAGAGTTACCATGCATTAAAAAAAATTGCCACGAATTTTGCATGATTCTCTGTAGCGTGTTAAGAGGAAACGCGGTCTCACTTTTCTTCATACAAACGTATTCCCGCATTTTCTCCCTGAATTATGTCACTAGAGCAATGATTTTTTTACACTCTAGATATTTAGCATTAGCGTGTCTTTATTGTAATACTTTTTTGATAAATTGTTTCTTATAGGAGCTACGAGTAGGAGCATCCAAAAACCAAAAAAGCGCTTAGTTTTATCTGTCGTCTTCGGACAATAAAAAACAGAAAAGTTACCGACACAGAAAATATCATTCTGATACTCTTTCTTTAAAAAAAAAACCAAATCGGTTTCATGAATAAAAGGCGAACGCGCCAACCACTACGCAGCGAGGCGGACTTATCTTCTCTCGCTTTTTACCTGAGAGCAGCCATCGAGTCTAAAACAGCCGTCCAGAGTTTTGGTTTTATTTCACACTTTATTTATGTATTCGCCTGGACTCGTGAAAAAATTCGTATTTTAATATCCAACTGCATCCTTTATCTGACTTTTATTATATTTTTTTAACATAAACGGCAAATCTGCCTTTTACGAAAATGTATAATACTAACATATTTGGCTTATATATATTTATTTTTTTTAAACATAAATTTTCTTTTTACCCAAGATTTATTAAAAAAATTAAACCTAAAAATTATACAAGATTTATATTTTTAAAAAATACCTAAAAATTATACATAATATTCAGTAGAAAGTTTAAACAATTCAATAATAAATGTAAAAAAAAAATTAAATAATAAAATATTTTAAAGTAATATGTATAACAATTAAACCAAAAGTACTGTTTCATACAGCTGGGCAAAGTGAACAAAAAATTGTATATATTATGAAATGCATAAATAAATAAATATAATTACCATTCACGATCTTTAAAAAAGTTCAAAAGGTTTGTTCTATAGGAACAATACTCTACACTAAATATATCAGATACGTGGGAATAACTATTGCCGAGTTCATGAAGTCTGTTTAATACAGCATTACAAGTATACACTGTTCGTGAATTGTAACTATAAAACGGTGGCACCGGTTCTAGTCATTCTTCCAGGCACCCTAAAGTTGATGAGAGATAATGGTTCAGGGCAATCCCATATTGAATTTACAATTTTAAATAAAAGTTTTTAAAGTCAAGTTTTAACAAATTTAATGTTTTTAGTAAAAAATCGTAATTTAAAAATTCATGACTGATGTACATTTATACAGAATTTTATTATTTTGATTGCAGCAACATGTAAATAAGCAGTATAAACCTTTATAGCCCTTCTTAGAAGGGGTAAAATGCCGGTGATAAATAATTTATAGTTAATGCAATAAACTACAACTAAGTATAGCCAATGCAATGTCTCCAGTATAATGAAGTCAGGATTAGTTGTACTAGTTGTTATATAGGACAAAATAGAATGTTAACACAAGAGGTGATATAGAGGTTCAAATGTGATTACTGCCTATTAATTGTGCAAAGATTGATCGATTTAAAAGACCTAATTATCTCGGGTCTAATTGCGAGGTGTTGTTGCATAAATATCTACAGGATCGTAATATCGCTTTAATTATTGTCTCATTGTCGTTTCTGTGAAATCGGTATACGACAAGCGAAGTCATTTGTCGCATGATTCGCTTTATTGGGAAGATAAAATTATCTATCGGAAGGCTATCAATAAAATGATTTATAAAGTTGTAATGGCGAATAAATTGTTGATTCTTATTACCTAGCCCGTGAGCCTAGCATAAACGTCGGCACGTTTTAAACGTCAAAATATTTTTTTATTATTTATTAACGGCCTAAGCCAATTTACACAGTGAACATACATGTTATTTGAACAAAATATAATTTATAGAAGCTAAAGACAGAAATATGGACAGTAAATTAGATCAAAGTTATAATGAGTCTTACAGTAGCTCATCCCCGGGGGATGCCGTGGCTAAACTGAGCTACCCCACACTCTCTTCGATATTAACAAGAGACCTGCAAAACGCAGGAAGATCCAGCCCAAGATACTACTTACCAGCCAGATACGTAAAGTATCGGACTGTTAGGTAGAGGGCGAGCCCTTTAACATCCTCAGGTTTAACCGTTGGTCCCCCGAGGA
Source organism: Micrasema longulum (assembly GCF_059751315.1). Taxonomy (NCBI): domain Eukaryota; kingdom Metazoa; phylum Arthropoda; class Insecta; order Trichoptera; family Brachycentridae; genus Micrasema; species Micrasema longulum. The sequence goes on along the minus strand of NW_028280661.1, from coordinate 17,238 downwards.
TTCGGCTTCTTTTTACGATGTAAAGCATCACACTCATATAATGTGTACAGGTGTTTCCCAGGGGCGAACCGTGTATAGAAGCGATTATGCGCAGCTTACCATTATATTTGTCTAACCATAATAATGTTTTACCGAAACTTTATTTACAGAAAAACAAATAAATAATTACCATTTATTTTAAATCATTTTCACCGTTTGTATTTTTATCCTAATATAAATATTAATGAAGTGCGCCCAGCGCCTGCGGTGAGCCAAGAAACTAGCCGATTATTCCAGCTTATTTTTTCATACAAATAAGTATACTATATTTTGAATGTATTATCCCCAGTGCGGGTTTTTTCTCCTAGATTAAACTTGCAGATTACACAAATTATTTGAAGATTCTTGATTTGAAAAACATTATTTCAAACATTATTTCTTAAGGGCTATTTTTCTTTGAGATGGTACTTTTGACGTAAGACCATAATTACTTTCATGCGTCATATTGCAGGACATATGGCGCTCGGCGCGGCGCGGCCGTTTTTAGCACTATTAATTTCTAGAACAATTCGGCCAGTTGACATTTCAATTGAATACCTAATATCGACTGAATTCATAGCGCTATTTAAAAAAAAAATAATAATGAGTTATGTATTAAAGTATTGGATAATATATCAATATAATATAATATATCACGAAGTTACGTCGTTTGAGTTGATTTCATGGATGAGAGTTGTTGTATCAAACAGAACCACGAGAAAATATCAATTCATAGTATATATTACTTACATTATATTATGTACCTAGAAATGTTGGTACAAATGTATGATATTTTTTTATGGCTTACCTGTAAATAAAATCACCATTCGCCACTGGTGTTTCCTCATCTGCAGAACCTTGAAGTTTCGAAAAGGTTCATTCTAGCAAGGTGTTTTTTTAATCTGCAGTGCTTTGTAAGGGCTCTAGTGATGACCCTCACTTGATTTGTTAGATCAAAAGCAAACCTATGCGAGTACTTTTTTATCAGTTCCTTCGCATGGTGCTGACAAGGTACTTTTTGCTGGAGTATCACGGTCTGCTTCCTGGCCCATGACCTAAGCTCGTTACGAGGAGCCCATTTGGGCAACCCACAGGCCCATCATACTAAAATTATTGTTATATGAGGAGCATAATCGATTGATGTATTATTTTTTCCAAATTGACACTCGGATATACTATAAATCCCTCTCCTCCACTCCTCTGCCTTCTTTCCTCATCCTCAACCTTCTTACAGTACTCTTCTTTTCTTTTCTTGTAAAAAATTTAATATTTTCTCCCTAGTGTGTAACATGTGCTTTTTAAAAAATGTTTTTATTGAAAAAAAATTCTTGACAAAATAAGTATAAAATTACAAAATGGTTGATAATTACATATTTAATAATAACGTTTCTATCTCTTTATTTCTCTAATAGAGTGAAAACTCGTGTTTAGAGAAGGAGTTCGTTTTACATTTATTTTTATACATATATATATAAATAGTATCTATACATATACCATAAAGGGTGTTCATTTAACCCTGTCACATCCGAATCCACGATGATCAGTATGAGCAAGAAGACATATTGACGTATTAAAATATTTTTTTAGAATGAATAAAATAAAAATAAAAAAAATATCAAAAAAGCAAATGGTTGCTTACTTCTGCAGGGGAGAAACAAGGGGGGGGAGTATGATACTGCGCCGCGCTCCCCTCACTTTTCCTCTGGAGAAGTTAGCAACAGAAAGAATGAGTCTTAATTTATTTTAAAATAAATTAAGGGGCATGTTAAATATATCAATAGATGAAAAAAGGCTTTATAGTTTGAGCAAGAACGATAGAGGAAAGAGTGTTGTGCAGATTAAGATATGTGTGAAATAGGCTATTCTCCTTCGGGTATCACGCGGCTGCCGGCTGGTTTGTTTATTTGGAAATTCTCGTAATAATGAGCAGACTTTAGTATTAAATGCGACAACGTCGGACAAACGCAAGCGCCCTCACCCGAACACGACACTGGCTCTCTAGAACAGTTTAGCTCACAACTAGGCCTCGCGTATCTGTATTCCTGATCCCCGTGTCAAGGAGACCAGCGCTAATTACACGCCATTAATCTAATGCCATTATTGTCCGCGTCGACAGGTTCAGCCGCAACTGTGTGGTGGACAAGGACAAGAGGAACCAGTGCCGGTACTGCAGACTGAGAAAATGCTTCAAGGCCGGGATGAAAAAAGAAGGTAAGATCTCCAATACACTAATGGTCGGAATATCCTCAACAATACGACTGTTTGATTGATTGATTGCCCGCCGCTGTTTTGGACTGGTCACCGACTTACCTAGATGTCTTTATGTTATTCCTAATTTATTAATATTATTATGTTGATGAACCGTCATTTGCTTTTCATTGAACAATACTGTCCGTTCGAGCTATCTAAAAAAATGGTCGAAAATGGCGTTTGAGAATTTAACGACGCTTTATTGCATTTAACGATCATCTGTCAGATTCTTTTTTCCTGCATATTCTTTATAATAAATATATTTTTTCTAGTCTAAAATCGTGCTAATAGCTATTACAATACGTTCAATTTAATACTGAGATATTTCAGAAACCAAAAAGTATTATAATTATTATGATTTCTTCATTTTTAATAAATATGTGGTCTACGAAAATGACGTATAATGAGGTTTTGTGTTTTTTTTTTACATACACAAACATACGTATGCATAAAGGCGGGTATATTGCCTTTAGGCAATTTCTTCCAATTTGTCTTCGTCGAATTTGAGAAAATCAATAGTATATGAACATATTGAAGATAACCCCAGTGAGGTCACATTATTTTTATTACTAATCGTAGTTTATAATGGAAAAAATATGAATAAATAAATAAATATTATAATATTTTTACTATAAAACAAAACTGATGATTGGTGAGTTGGCTTCCCGGAAACAGGAAATCTATCACAACACCCTATCATTGGTTGATTCTTAAGAACTTATGGCGTAGTTCATGTAAATAATTTTTATTAAAATCATTTTTATCAATTTTTTCGTACGTTTTCGAGAATTTCGCTTTACAATTAAAGACTAATTTTTACAGCGTGTGACTGGTAGTCCACCCCTGGGCTGGTATTCCAAGGGGTTTTCCCGGGGGTATTCCAAACGCTCTCGCGGCCGTATTATCTCACGTATTTACACACAAAATACACGATAAAAACGGTTTTCTCGTGCCACGGGAGTGGTTCAGAAAAGCACCCCTGGGCGTAACTTTAAACCAAGTTAATGAAGCTTATGGGCTGATATTCTAAGGGATTTTCCCAGGGGTATTCTCAGGGGTGGTATTCCAAACGCTCTCGCGTCCGTATTATCTCGTGTATTTACATACAAAATACACGAGAAAAACGGTTTTATCGTGCCACGAGAGTGGTTCAGAATAGCTCCCGTGGGTGTAACTTTATAGCAAGTTAATTAAGCTTATAGGCTGGTATTCCAAGAGATTTTCCCAGGGGTATTCTCAGGGGTAGTATTCCAAACGCTCTCGCGGCCGTATTATCTCGTGTATTTACACACAAAATACACGATAAAAACGGTTTTCTCGTGCCACGAGAGTGGTTCAGAATAGCACCCCTGGGCGTAACTTTATACCAAGTTAATGAAGCTTATGGACTGGTATTCCAAGGGGTTTTCCCAGGGGTATTCTCAGAGGTGGTATTCCAAACACTCTCGCGGCCGTATTATCTTGTATTTTGTTAATAGTTTTTCTCGTGTATTTTGTATTTAAATACACGAGAAAAACTATTTTCTCGTGCTGCGAAAGCTGATCAGAATAGCATCCCAGGGGTGATATTCCAAACGTTCTCGCGGCCGTAGAAAATGCTTTTGTCTCGCGTATTTACATACAAAATACTATAAAAGTGTTCTCTACGGCCGCGAGAGCGGTTCAGAATAGCACCGCAGGCATAGTGGTAGAATATGAATGGGAATACCATCCTTATTTTAGTGGTAGAATAAGAGTCGTATTCCCATCTGATGTTCTCTATTTATGTGACCCTGATAGTGTATTTATCGTCGCTGTATAATATTATTACACAGGTACTCGAGTAATATGGGTTTACCGGCGACCGTGCATTTTACTACACGTGAATAATAGTATTTTATTTGCTCTCGTGTCAAAATAATGCGCGCTGTGTTATTGTCGGTTGTAAAAAGTCAACACACAAAGGTAATAGCGCCGCATAACCTCCTAACACAATACTCACTGCACATAATATGTCACGGTTGGAGGTGGTGCCGCATTATACCAACACCACCTAGACTCAAGGCCCGGGCATTGGAAACAAAATGGCTGTCTTAAGAGATCGCAAATTTGCCGTTCATTATCATCATCAGTCCACTTTCCGGCGTTGCATACACACCCAGTGGTGCATAGTGGTACATACAATGAAATCATCCACCCCTTTCCCGAAACTGTCCATAAATACTTGAGTCTTTCTTCAGGTTCGCATATCAATATCAATTTAAAAAATAATAATTAAGCGAAAATTTAATATTTCTTTACAATCAAACCGCGGAATTAACAAAACAAAGAAACTTTAAAAGCTTTCATTGTACCCCTCACTGCAGTATTGTCAATTTGTGATCAATCAAATACACATGGTCAGCACAATCAGCTTTTTCTAATTTCCGTATGACAGTGAAGGAATACAGTGTTAGTTCCAAATTGAGACCGCGGCCGCGCGCTCCAGATTCCGCCTCGGAAAGGAAGAAGAACGTAGTAATACAAACAAATCAAACAACGACACAAAACCCAAATACATATAGGAAACATTAGAATAATTTGCCCTATACAATATATAGTGGTACTGCTTTTATAGACCAAATGCAACGCATTCCGATCATCTGTTACATGAAGGCTATGTGATCATTCTTACGTTTCAAGTGCCAGTCCAGGAACAAAGAAATATTGCAGCTCAAACAACCTTTAACATCAATATTCCCCTTAATTAATAATCCTTAAAAACCCAGGACCCCAAGAATGTCAGACAAACGCGTCAATCACCACACAACGACTCGTATCTCCACTCGATATCCTTATTCAGGTTTTTTCCCGGTAGCAGCCATCGAGTTGACAACACCCGCCCGGGGTTCTGGTTTTATTATATCTGTCACAATACACAGAATAATGTTCTCAAACGTCAAATGTATTTTATACTTTATATTCTTTTTTTAAGATCGTTCACATTATTAATATAATAATGCAACAAATAATAATCAGTATAATTGATTTTTAAAAACCATGCGTATATTATAATAAATATCAAGTACCTACCTTTACCACGAAATGTCGAAATTAAATCAACGAGACTACTATTTTTATAGTTGAGCATCAATTTAATATGGTTTGAATTGAATGTGTATTTTTACTTGCACTAGATTATAAAGTTGGTGGAAAATGTTTGGCTTTGAGCCACTTAAAAAGTAAAATTGAGCCATTAGGAAATACGAAAGCGTGAACTTTCGAAAGAGATTTATAATATTTTTTTCGCTTAAAAAACAACACTTATTATCCATATTTATATGTCAGAGGCCCTTAAAATACAACTTGCAGGCCCATAAACATTAATTCCACCATAATTAAGATTTGTATTTCAAAATACGATATTCGCCCCAGGGGATGATTTGTTTTTTTTCTCAAGTATCGAGACGCATCGATTACCTGAAAAATTATTCACCAAAAAAACCCGTTAAAAACCGGCTTTAAAAAACATGAAAGTCTTATTATAGAAATAAAAGACCAGTGATACTTTACCAGTGATAATCCACAAATTTGGAATATCCACTGACCGGTTTCATCGCTTTCGCTACATCTTCGAAACTGGTATCTTTATTAAGGAATTTAACGTATTTATACAAAACAGAGGTAAGGATAGAGGATTCAAAATTATAAGAAAGTAAATTAAATAAAATTATTTTTGTCTTGAGTCTGTTTTGTATAAATACATTGAATTCCTTAATAAAGATACCAGTCTGGAAGATGTCGCGAAAGCGATGAAACCGGTCGCTGGTTGTTCTAAATTTGTGGATTAAAGTATCACTCTTCTTTTATTTCTATAATAAATAACAATGAACTTCCATCAAGAATTTTCACTTACAAAATTAAATAACAGTTTTAGATAACATCAAAGTCTTAGCTTAGCTTAGTTACAAGGTGTAATTATTTTCAAATAAAGATTATTCACGCGATTTGACGCGAATCACAACCCTCTCCTGAAAAAATAGGTTTCGAGCAAATGTCGAGTTTTGAAAAAACGGTCCTCAATTCCCACGTCAACTCTCATGTTTTAAAAAAGTTTTTTCTAATATTTCTCACCCCCAGTAGTTCAGGGTGGTATATCTAAATTGGCCATTTTGCAGGAGAGCAAAAACAAACTTTTTTTAATTTATTCATGTTCGTAACTTACTGTATACATTATAATGCCCGGTATTTTTTTGCGGTATTTGCTCACTTGACTGTTAAAATATGATAAGAACAATGCATCAATCGCCCTTGAGGCGATTTTCACAAAAATGGCGCTATATAAATTATCCAAACATTATTATCATCATAATTACTGCAGTGTTCTCGATATGTTACTAATTGATTTAAAAAAATACTGAAGTTTATTGTGAAATTCAAGAAAACCGTAGAGGTAGGTTCTTAGATAGTGTTCTCCTTAGAAAGATAAAATATGGTCTAACTGCATTCACCAATAAGTATGTATGTTAAAATGAAAATACTTCTTTCCGTATGTTTTTTTCAGTGCAAAATACCATATTTAACGACATTAACTACACAAATATCTCCCTGTCAGCATTAGAATAGATACTTACAATTCATTATAATAAATATGTTTATTTTTAAACTCTCCCTTTCCCTCCTTGTCCTCTCTTCATGCACCCCTGTCCTAATTCTGCCCCATTTACTGGAATCATATTTCCTTTTCATTAAAAAATCTTTTTTTTTTTTTAAATTGTAATTTTTATATGTATCATATTTCTTTACTAACTTTGCACAATTTGTAGACTATAAATATTTATTTACAATTTTTTCGTTTACATTTAGTACATTTTTTATTACATAATATATAACTTTACAAGATAACAAAAAAAAACACACATAACACTGTGCGTGGATATACTAGATGTAGAATACGTAAATCTATGGTGTAGATGCATTATAATATATAAATACATAAAAATAAAACTATAACATATTAGTAAAAATTGAATGTTACATTCAGGTTGTTTTAAAAAAAAAATATGAGTAAGAGTAAAGAACCTGAATATAATAAATAGAAAAGATAAAGAATACATGTAGAATAAAAACATATTAAATTAAAGTTGATAATCAAATTAGGAAAAAATACGAGAGCAAATTAAAAGTTTACCAGGAAAAGAAAACATTGACATTTATATTTATGTACATAGAACTGTTGGTTTCCCAAATAAAATTTAAAAAAATAAAGTCTCAAATTAATTATTTTTTTTTTTAAATTTGACGTAGACAGTGTACTTCTGGGGCTGCGATTTATTTGTTTATTTGTATTTGTAAGGAACATAAAGTTTTTTTTATATTTTAATTACATTTAAAAATTCTACACACCGAAATGTGAATTCACCCAGACTCATTTCATACTCTAGAAATAAGTTTGTGCGTGTACTAATGCGTATTTTTTTTATTTACTGCAACATATCGATTCCTTAGAATAGGCATGTCCGATAACTGTCCATGTAAGAACCGATAGATCCGTACAAATATTCTGCTATACCACACCACTTCGCCTATTTTACCTTTCTCACAGTAAAAATAGTATATTTGTAATTGCATGTATTTGTGTTTTTTTAATAAATACAAATAAAAAGTATGTACATATTTATATATTGAACTCAAAACTCGTTTGTTTAAACGCCCTATTTCTCATAACCGATTATTTGATAATCGACATGTTATTTGTATAACCGGTTGAGTTATTTGATTATGCGTGTGACTCAGTGGTCCAGTTCTTATAATTTCCTGTGAGACATAGTTAAACCTTACCATAATATTCTTGACCTTCTTGAATGCAAATATTTACCAGCAAGATATCGCACATACGATAAAATAGAGCAAAAACTAAATGTTTTTTTCATCGAGTTTTTATTATTTTTATTTTCATTTGTTGAATGCTATGTCGATGGCACATATATTTAGATTCTCTTAAAAAATGCCATTACACTTTTCAAAGAAAATCTTGAAAAAGATTGTCTTGAAGAAAAGTTAAAATATGACACTGTTTGAGAATGGCGCGTTCAAATAAGTTGATTACAACTTATTTGAACATTATTAAACATTAGTTTTAAATTTAAATCACACATATCGTCCAAATTAGTCGAATACCATTTACTTTCCTACCCTGTTTCCACGTTCGTTTTAAAATATGAAATCGAGTACTTTTTTGGCATACAAAGTTTAGTAAAAATATCTGTACTAAGGTACGCACATTTACTAATTTTTATATAACAGCATATTTAGTCTGAGTAATGTTTAGAGATGAATTTTTTTATATATCTTTTTTTTATTTGTTTATTTTTTCATATATAAGTATTTACATAGAATTTAATTACAAAAATACACCTTAAAACATACATCTTAAAATTAAGCTATAACATAAATTTGAAAAAATGCCCATAAAGACTTCAGCGTCTGATCGTGGGCCATTCCTTTTTTTAATTATTAATAAGTTTACAGCATATAACTATGGTATGACATGACCATGAAAAGAAAAGAAAAAGACAAAAAACAAAATTAACATATGCTGATATTATGAAAACAGGATTTATTTGCAGTATGCAGTTTTTTTTTTTTTTTTTTTAAGAATAAAGGTGTCTATCTGTTCCTTCCGTGCTGACCCAAGACCTAAAACCTACTTTAAACTGTACCAGTGATTTAATGTTTTGTAATTCCTTAGTTAGAAGATTGAAGGATCTTGGACTGACATGTAAGGAGTGCCTCTGTGCGAACTTAGTTCTGCATCCTGGAACTGACAGTACACTATCGGATCTATTGCTAATACGATTTAAATTATTACTAAATAATTCCCTATTTAAGTGAACATATTTCAGGCACTGGAATAAATATAATTTTCTAAAACTAAAAAGTCCACTCTATGCGTATAATTCATTACTAGGAAATAGTAATTTTGTACATTATCTTAATTATATTTTTCTGTGCAATTTCTATTGAGCGACTATGCATGTCCAAAACTCCTCCTTAAATGTGAAAATCGTATAAAAATTTTGATCATATTTTAAAACGTGAAAATCTTAAAAAAATGATAGAACAAAATAAAATCAAAATTGAAACTGAAAAAAAAATTTTGAAAAAAAACTCCAAGGAGGTAAAAACTGATAAAATCGTAGAATCTAGTGAAATAATATTTTTAAAATAAGATAAAATAACATTTTTTTAATCCGACACACTAACAAAAAAAATGTTTAATCACGCACAAACTGTTCCGACTGGCTCCTTCCCATTTTTATAAGCCACTCTTTTGTGTACATTTTAAATTTGTTTCCAGCTAAACATAATATTTATTGTGGGAGCATATTGTACACACAAGGGCATATAAAAATGTAATGCTTTTGTGTAAAAGAATGATAATTATTATTAATTATTATACGTCATTATTAACTCCAAATCGTGAACATTGTGAGGTGGGTACATTTAACATTCATTGATTCGATTATTAATATTTATTATAAATTATCGTGTATTTGATATCTTCCTCAGTTCTATAGGTATGTATACATACTATATAGGTTATGTATACATATCGATAAGAAACGATTTATCTCCGCGTTAAATCAGTTTGCATTAATCGGATGCCGTGTATAGCTAATTTACTTATTTTTTATCACCAAAGCGATGATGTAAGAATATAGATATTAAGTAGATATTAAATGTTTAAGTACCTGCATATTTTTATTACGAAAGCAATTCTAGTTGCCACACCGTTCAAATCAGCGTATTTATCTCTCTTTTTGTACATCTTATTAATTTAATATTAAATATGAATTAAATCAGAGAATCTTCGAGACATTAAATAAAAAAATAAACATCTAACTTCATTATAAGTCCTAGAGATTGATTTGTTCTGATAATTAGCGAAATTTTCAAACGTCTATACAATCTTCAACCCACGAATGAAAATGGGGTTTTCAGCACCAAAAATTAAAATATGCATTAATAATAACAAATTTTCTACTACTGTACCAATTTACGTGCTGGCCTGGGCATGTTTGTAGCTCTTAAAACCTTTAATTGGTTGAGTAGAAAAAAGTTAGGAGCGTGAATGTTTTATTTATTGTTCGCCAGGGCTGCATCCGACGAGAATGCATATACAAAAAAAATTGAATGTTGTTATTTTTTTGTATATGAAAATAGTTTGTTTTTTAATGTTTTCAAACAACATTGGTTTTTATGGCTCTATTCCCGTATTTTCTCCCTGGATGGCACTAGAGCATCTTTATCATTCCATGTCCGCTCCCTATTTGGAGCATATGGTATCCACAAAGAGCATCCATGCATCTCTATCGGCTGCCAGCTCCTGTGCCTCCACCCAAGTCAGGTTCTTGTTTCAAAGTTCTGACATAATTATGTTAGTTATGAAGAACAGTCAGCAATGGACGTCCAAGACGTTGAGAATCTGATGCCTTGTAAAGTAGCCAAGCGTGGTTAAGACTCTCAGGAGGCATCCGCAATATATGGCCCAGCCAACCGTATTGCCTCCACTTGTCACCGGAATTTGTTGCGTCCGCTCCCAGTGACAGTTGTCACCGGAATTTGCTGCGTCCGCTCCCTTATTACTTCTTTCCTCACAAAGTCAAACCACCGCACGCCCAAGATTCTTCTGAGACGCCTATTCTCAAAACTTAGTATTTTGCTATTTAGGGCTCTAGTGAGATACCACGATTCGCATCCGTAAAGGAGAATAGGTTCTATGCAGGCGTTATATAGGTGGCATTTGGTTTTTTACCGAGTAAATATCCGATCTCCAGACAGCCGTCATATTTTTTTATTTTTTTTTATATATGAAGTTGCATTATTCAATACCTTGCTTGCAATGTACAAGGTTAATATACACTTCAAAACGACAGCCATTAACTTGTTTACTTAAAAATATTTACTTTACTGAAAAACTTTATTTCGTCACTTTATAAAAGGATCAGTAAGATGTCTCGGCTGTGACCTGTTTCAAGAGGTAAGGACAGAAAACTCGTCAGAAGAAGGCGGACCGTTGCCATTCGTCAACAGATCCTCCGATCCACCTGAACAGTGTTCGGCATTTGGTGTCCTGCTATCATTGATACCTTTTATTGCCTTCACTATATCTGTCATGTATAATGATACCTCTCTTGACAAGTCCCTGTGACTAATCACTACATGCACGTCGTGTAAATCCTCATTTAGACTTCTGCATCGCGCCTCCAGTTGCATTCTCTGCAGACTAAAAAAGGGGCAATGCATCAATAGATGGGAGACATCTTGGAGAGTAACATCATCGCATGGGCAAGTGTTGATCTCAGATATTTTGAATCTGTGTAAATAACTCATAAATCCGCCATGTCCTGTCAGGATTTGTGTGAGTTCGTATCCTGCACGCTGCAGTTTCCTAAATTCAAAAGCATGGTAAATAGATGGAAAAAACATTTTTGTTACCTTTCCTGTGGGTTCTGCTAAATAGCGATCATTCCAGAGCTGTAAAGTTCTGCTTCTTATTTTTCTCTTAGCAAAACTTATTGGGAAGTCAGCAAAATCAGGAACTGTTTTTTTTAATGTTGCTTCCCGAGCCTTTTCGTCAGCTCTTTCATTGCCAATTATTCCGCAGTGTCCTCGAATCCAGCCAATGTACACATTTTGCGATCGATTTTTTAATATCTGGATATCAGTTCGTATACTCATGACCATTGGGTTCACCGAATTACGATCCGCAATCGCGTGAATACATGATTTACAGTCTGTCAAAATCGTTATATGTTTCCATCTATTAGGCGGTTTTTTTAAAGCGTAAGCTATAGATTCTCTAATAGCGTATATTTCAGCCTGAAATACTGAGCAAAAGTGATCGAGTTTAAACTTCCTGGCAGGCAGTTCTCTTACGCCATCGTAGGGTACAAATGCTGCACCTACTTTGCCATTTAAAAGACTGCCATCAGTGAAGATCCTCAATTCGTTCTCTTTCATGTCAGGCAGCGTTTGGTCATTGAATCCATAGTCTATCTGGTATCGCTCCGCGGGATGAGGAAGGGAGAAAAAATTTCCGGTTCCCTGATAAAACCTGTCAGTTGGCAAGTCTTGCAGAGTGAGACTCTTCTTGACCTCATAAGCTTCTGCAAGCTCCTTGATTCTAAGGTCGAGTGGCATGAAGCCGCTAAGAACCTGAGCAGACACCAAGGAGATTGTTCTATAGCCCTTGCAAGACCTGATGGCAATTTGTCTCTGAATGGAGTCCAATTTCTTCCTGTTATATTTTTTATTTACCGCATCTACCCACACACTTGAAGCATATGTAATCAGGGGCTCGACCGCTCCTACGTACATTTGCTGCATTACCTCCGGTGATGCACCCCATGTTGGTTTAGCGGCCTGAACAAGTTTGTTTGTAATAGCCGCAGCTTTTTTACAAACATTGTCAATATGTTTAGACCAATTCAGGTGGCGGTCTATGGTTATACCTAAAACTTTAAAATGATCGACGAATTCCAACCGGACTCCATTCATGTGGATGATGGGCTGCTGGTCTTTTCTTCTAGAAATGAACATTGCATTTGTTTTTTCTTCAGCAAAATTTAGTTTGGCTTTTAATCCCCATTTTGTTATAATCTCTAGAGCATCTTCCGTTTTCTTTACGAGTTCATTTATTTTGTCTTCTACAACTATTAATAGGAGGTCATCTGCAAATGCAGTCAGTTCGACTCCACGGCCTAAATCCTTCTGAAGGACATCATCTACAATGTAGTTCCAAAAACTTGGTCCACATGAGGATCCCTGAACACACCCCTTGGTCGTGATTTTCTCAAGTGCAGCATCAAAGTGTGACAATTTAACTCTTCTTTGGTGATGGTAACTTTTTACAAGCATAAACAGGTTTCGAGGGCACCTTTTCCTACTTAGTTGGCACATCAAGAATGGCCACCAAGCATTATCGAAGGCTCCGCGGATGTCGAGTGAGATCGCTATTAATATTTTTTTATCATGCAGCGCCGTTCTAATTATCTTGACGGAAGCGTTGAGAGCATCTTCCGTAGATTTTTGAGGGGTGAATCCAAATTGTTTTGAACTTAACTTACCTTGACGATGAAAATTCCAGTTTATTCTATTGATGATCAATTTTTCCAGCACCTTACCAAACACTGAAATGAGGCCAATCGGTCTGTAGGATCTGATATCTTGTAAGTCATCCTTTCCTGGTTTTGGTATAACTATGATCTTTGCAATTTTCCAGCGAGTTGGAAAATGACTTATTCTAAGACATGCATTATACAAACTTGTAACTAATGATCTATCCACGTTAAAAAAATGAAGGCAAATATCAGCGGTGAAGTGATCCTCTCCCGGTGCCTTACTCGAATTTATATTTGTTATTATATCTTCTATCTCTTCTTCCGTGAATAGTGGATCGTCATCAGTATAAGGTATTACTTCTGCCATCCGTTTGATTTCGATTTGTTCTCGAGTTTCTTGCTGCGTATCATCGTCTGGAAAAAACTTCCGTAGTAGTCGCTCGGCAGTTTCCTCAGCCGATGCTAGATGTTCGCTGCCGTCTTTCAGGGTAGCTAATGGGATGTTCCTTCTTCCTTTAATCAGCACTCTGTGAATTGCAGTCCATGCTGTTTTCCTGTCTTGTGAAGCGCAGTAACTTTTCCATGACTCGGTTTTGGCATTTTCTATAGCGTTCTTGTAATCTTGTTTTGCTTTTAAATACTCAGGAAGTGTTATTGTCTCTCTTCTAATTCTTCCTGAGTTCTGGAGCTTGTGTTTACATTTTATCGCAATTTTTTTAAGCTTGTCAAGTTCGACGCTCCACCATGGGCAGGGTTTCCTTTTATAAGGTTTTCTAATTGGTATGCTTGCCTTGCACGATTCACTTAATATGTCCATCAAATTGGCAATTTTTGTTTCCAAGTCAAGCGTGTTTTTACATTCGGAAAACGATTCTTTTGTTATTTTTCGAATCCTTTGTTGGCATTTTATGTCTTTAGAAAATTTCTCCCAATTAGCTTTTTTGGTATTGTAAATGGCAGTTTTTGAATCCGTAGGGTTCCATGTTCTAGCAGAAATTTCGAAAGAAATAGGATTGTGGTCACTGAGTTGATTAAAGTTGGGTTCCACCTTCCATTTATCAACACTGTCTAATAAGCTAGTGGAACAGAATGTCAAGTCAATAACGCTCTTTAAGTGACGGTTTCCACGGTAGGTATCGAAAGTAGGCTGATTGCCATTATTTAAGGTATGCAGATTTAGTTCCGAGAAAAAATCTGCAACTTCTTCCCCTCTCCGATCTGTTCTCGTACTACCCCACCAAACGTTTTTAGCGTTCAGGTCTCCTCCAATAATAATATTGTTAGTCTTGAGATGTCTCAGCCGTCATATTGTTGAATGTGGCGCCCGCTACTCTTAGCCGCCCTCCCAGTTCTTTTTAAAAGCTACCAGTTTCTGTAACATATACTCCCAGGACTGGTATTCTGAACGGAATTGCGCGCGAAGAGATCGCTCTGTTAGCGTGTATGTAATATTGATTTACTACATTGGTTTTTGCAATATTGATTTTTAAACCCATGCATGCGGAGTACCTATTTAGCTTATCTACAGTGACCTGAAGACCCCCGACTGAATCGTCAATTATAACTGCATCATCGGCATACTCTAAGGCGCAGAGTTTTCTGGAGGGGATATAGATATTCCTCGATCTCGTGGAATTGACTTCCTTAAGATAAAGTCCATAAAGATTGTAAAAAGGAATGGTGCAAGGACGCTGCCTTGGCGAACTTCGGTGGTGACCTCAAACCAACATGTGACAACATCGTTAATTCTGATTCGGCATTCGCTACTTGAGTGAAAGGGCTTTAAAAAGATCGATTAGTTTTACAGGCACTCCATATGCTATTTTCCAGAGTCTAGGTCTATGCGGACCATTAAACGTTTTTTCGTAATCTACGAAGCACATAGCCAAGGAACTATTAAGTTCTTTGTTCTCCTGTAGAATACAGCGACGGTTGTGGATATGATCCGCACATGACCTACCCGGTAGAAAACCCGCCTGGTTCTCTCTTTATACTCGCATAATGGGTCCTCGAACTCATTGCAGTATTATGTATGCAATTACTTTTCCCGGTACACTAAGTAGCGTAATGCCATGATAGTTAACACAGATTAATGGGTCACCCTTTTTATGCAATGCGGTGATCTCTCCGTTCACCCAGTCTCTCGGGCACCTCTCTTGTTCCCACACTTTGGTCATAAGTTGGTGTAAAGGGCCAATAATGCCTGTGATGCTGCTTAAGGCGACCAGAAAGGTTTCAACGGCCGAAAACTGGATGAGATTCGAATGACATTTTCTTTTTTGCAAGTTTTTTTATGCATTCTTGATGAACACAAGCTTCGAAATTTCCAAAAACATTAATAATTGGGAGGTCTATTTATATCTTAAGGCGACCGCGCAACTCGCGAACTGCTTTCTTCTTGTCGCGATCCCGGGTGAACGAGTTTAAGATATACTACCGATACCCCCACCATCAAGTTTTGATGTAAGTACATCGGTTTATACTGACGGGTCTAGAACCCCTCTATACATTTATCAACGCATCAAAAGCGTCAAAAAAAATTTCCACCGAGCAATTTTTTCTTTGATTATGATTTATTAAAAATTTTAATCGTTTTGGGGTTGGCACTTCTTTTTTTAAACGCTTTTTAAAAATATGAAAGAGAAATAAGTAAATAACTGTCAGTTTAATAAAACTTACGCCTAGATGAGAAAATAATGTCGCTAAGTTCTGTCCTATTAACATATAAGAGTATCTAGGCGTTAGAAAGTTACCACTGTAAAAAATAAATTTAATTATTATATTTTTTCCATCTGTTTTACTATCTTTCTGAGAGAACGTATCGAGAGTCGGCCTTGTAATCGCTCAGTATCATTCAGTTAAAAATCATATGTAAGCAAGATTTTTTTGCTTGAATTGGGATTTATTGCATTTTATAATCGCTTTGAAGTGGGCACTTTCTATCTCAGAAGCCTATTTAAAATAAGAACTCTTTTAAACGTTAATGACGTAAGGAACGCGGACTAATTGTTTGCGGTCATTCATTGGCTTGTTTCGATCATATGATGTCGATATGACAAGTAGGTAGAACACATATTGAGGTAAGATACAGATAGTGCAGAAGTTAAGTATACCGTCTCGATATATACAGGTGAAGATAGGTTTCATAATCGAGGCACTGATCCCCTTAACCTATCCACTCAGACGTGGGCCACTTTTTGATCTTCTTTCGTCTGATTTCTCAGCACCAGCCTGTCTGGCATGGGGGCCCCTTTTGGTAGTCCTTACTGCCCGCATAACTTGGTGAATCATTGAAATACTCAAGCCTCCTCCCTAGTGTCCCTATTGTGTAGTTTTTTTTGATAAATTGTTTTTTTTGGGAACTAGAACCATCCAAAAACCCATATTAGCACCCAGTTTTATCTGCTGTCTTCGGGCGCACGGTATTCAAATATGATAACTTATTTTAGAAAACGCAAACAAAAATTCCCAGGCATCGCACACCTTCAGATTAAAAAAAATCCGAAACACAAAAATAAAAATCTATTTGAACTAAATACAATAATTGATATCAAACTTTCGATCGCTTTAATTAAATCTTCATACGAGTATATGCTCAAATCTAGCAATAGCAAAGCATTGCCGGGTTCAGCTTGTCATACATAAATGCAGGTTAAGAGTACATGCATATATTATATACATATATATATATATATTTTTTTTTTTTTTTTTTTTACGTATGTATCATTGCCAGTCTAATGAGAAAGTTCAGTGGTATTTAAAAATATATGTTAGTAGATTATTAAACGAAGCCAAAATAAAATAAAAAAAAACATTATATATCAGTCTTGTATTTTTTAAATTACTTCGCGTGTGACGTCTCAAGTTCTCTTCTCCCTCTTCTCGA
>NW_028280660.1:0-19936 GCF_059751315.1 Micrasema longulum | reverse complement strand
TGTACCGGTCATAAAAACGTAAATAACATATGGTTATAAATTAAATATTACAATCAGAATTATCTTCTTTTTAAAAAAAGAGAATGCAATTTTTTATAAAAAGTTTTCACCTAAAATATTTTAATTATTATTTTTTAAGCATTACCGAAGGCATAATTTTAGGGAAAAATAAAGAAAAATGCCACAAAAATGTATGTGATTTAAAATGCTTGTATTTCTTTTCAAAAACAAAAAAAAGAATTTGGTTTATACCACATTCATGTTCAATTTATTATCTTTAAATTAACATAAAAAAATTTAGTTCAATACTTAGTCTTTATTGAGATCCCAGATACCTAAGTTAGGTCTAAATTTGAAATGGCGTAATCTGCCGGTCTAAAAGTAATTATATTTTTGTTACATAAAACTTTTCAGTATATTTTTCAACAGAAATACCTTTAAAAGTTATTGTAGTTATCTTGTTTATTTTTCATATTTTTTTATTATTGCGCGATAAAAAAAAAAACATTCGTTTTAAAATGGCAAAATCGTATGATTTCCTTATTTTGCGTGCGTTTTACCAAACTACTACCTTGAGTTGGTGAAGCATAATTGGTAATCTTCGAATTCTTTTCTTAAAGTTTTTCGCATATATCTCAGTAACTCTTTCAATCGAAATGTTAAAGTTTGTTCTTAAAACACTCGAACAATATATTAAACATTTGCACTAACCTAACTCCATTTATTAATGTTGCGAAAAGATAAGTAAATTTTGTTTATGCGATGAAACCTCGCTGGTCTTAAATAATTCTTCAAATTATCCCATAACATAATAAAATTCTCGGTATTCTATAACTAAACGAAACACTACATGGATACGTTCAATGCGTGATCATAAAAATACTAGTTAGGTACTTTAGTTTTTGTTAAGTTCTTCTTTCTGGTGGAAGAAAATATATTTTACTTTTAAAAAAACAGCAAAAACAGTATCTTTGAAGATAAGCTCTCATATTTGCGGATAAATCTTTCCCGGGGACTAACTTAGCACTTTATTTGAGACCAGTAATTTTTTCCGTGCTCAGAATCCTAAGGAGAATCTGGCGACGACGGCGGCGTCCTGAGGCGTAACCTGCACCATGCGGTGAAGCCGGGGCAGTATTTTAAATTCAAATTGGATCAATGCGTGTGCGGTCGGGCGTGTGAGGCCATTTCTCGGCGCCTTTTCTTCTTGTGATTTTTCCTTTATCTTCCATTAACATTCCGAAAACCGACAATTTTCGCCCTCAAACAGATACAATAAAAAGCCACTTCGCTAAAACGGATAACGCAGGCATGCATATAATTCGCCTTCCCAAAAATTGTGGTTTTTGCTCCAGAAAATGGGTATTTTCGCACAAATATTTGTGTTTTTATATTCTTACTTTTCTCGGAATTGAGATTTATATTCCTTTGAACCTTTGTTCTTTTTAATTTTAGGGCTTCTCATCGTATATTTGGAATAAAACTGTTATGTCTGATGATTTGAGATAATTGGTTTTTAAAATCCATCGAAAATACCACTTTAAACAAATTAAGGCATTGTTATCTTTAAATATAAAAACCTCATTTGATATTGCAATAAAAAACGTAAAACTATAACATAAACTTACTATGCTTTTAAAAAATACAACTATAAAATCTTAATTTACTAAAGATTTTTTTTTTAATAATATTTTTAAAAAGTTTTCGAAAGCAGTATAAACTATTTTTCATTTTCTTTTTTATTTTCTTTAAAATCAAACTTATTATCGAGTTTTCTCCAATACTCTTTTCAATATAAATACACGTTTTGAATAATATTTTTTTTACTTACGCCTCCCCACACACGAAAAAAACTCACCCTCACACATTCATTCATATACTCACACATAAATGCAAACGTCGGCATAGCACACATACAATTTTGTAAACTCATTTCTCATGAATTATGTATTATTAGATACACGGTGGATTTTTCTAATTGGCTCTAGTATTGAAAATGTATTTATACTTTTTTTTATGTAATAGCTGTAAAAATCCTAAATAAATAAATAACCATAAAATAATTATATGATCTTCGGATACTAGTCCAAAAATGTGAAATACACGTATAGTAGCGAATAAACACATTTCAAATGTGTATTTATATTCAAATTTAGTGGGAATCAAACAAAAGAGTTCAAACATAGCAGCCAAGCATTTTAACCACAGCGTCATGGGGCAGACAGGTGGTTAATTATATAATTACTTGTTTGTACATTTTTTCACAGTTTATACTCGTAAACCTATAATTTATTTACCTAAGAATACACTTAAACCAATCCCACCTATACCTACCCGTATCACGAAAAAATATAAGTAAAAAGCCTGGAAATTTTGAGAGTTCAATATTATCTTCCCTAAAATGTTTTCCATTCTGTTGTAATATGTTGATTCTCCATTTGTCTGCAAAAGTTTAGCTCACTGAAATATTGTTGATAAAACCAACTACTACACGAAAAAGCATAACAATTCAAAATATTTTCAATTGTTGACAAGTATCCTGATTGAATAATTTCATCAGATAAATCTCACCTGCGTCGGTAAATGTTTTTGCTCTTTTACTTAACGAAAATCAATAGAAATCATTAAGGGATTTAAAAAATATTGATGTTCGAACATAAACAGAATGGTGAGTGTTACACAGTGTGTAAAGTGACGACTTAAACAAGCTCTCTTCTTTGAAAGGTTTTTCATCTCTATTGTAATAAGATATAACAAATTTTGTTAACTTTTAAATTGGACGCATTTAAGATTTGTTTTGTCAACCTGTTTCAGGTTTACTGACCTATCTCAAATAGTAAATAAATTAATATTAAAGCAAGATGCTTGCAATATTCTTCGTATAAAAAATACAAATATCTTATTTAATAAAACGTATCGCGCTATATCTGTCAGATGTTACGATTTCTGATATATTGCTTTCTTTGTATACAAATTGGAATGGAAAATATATCAGTTACATATAAGTAAAGCCTACATTTCTTTTGAAACTGGAATAAGCTGGATATAATGCTATCTTTTTGAACTTCAGACGTACAAAACGAATATATTTTACAATTTCAGTTTACTTTCACGGCGTGATCTTTGTTTCTTTTATAATTTGATTTATTTTTAGTAATTTATTACTGTATATATTGATTAAATTCACAATTTATTTCGACAAGTCTATTCAAGTGCCATAAAAATATCATTTTTTGTGAATTTCAATAACATATTCAACATTTTAAGAAGAAAATATATTTATCGATATGTGGGACTCACCCGGAAATCAATGCCCAATATCATCTGACCTACTATCAAGCTTCTTACCCAAAACACCACAAAGGCCACCTATTATGTTATTTATATTATGCCTTTATAAATTAAAATGAATACTACTTATCCTCCGGTAGTACATACCATTATATTCAAAGTTTATGAATTAAAATTATGTCATTTCTCTGTATAATTATTTCATAGTTTAATGAAATGACAGCAGATCAATTAAAATGATAAAACATTTTGAACTTAAATATTTGCGTAAAAAAAAATTGTATTGATTGTATCTTCAAGGATCTGTTAGTTTGTCTTTGGTTTTCAAAAACAGCTGTCTTTGAGCGATGCTGTGTTTCCTTCAAAACTCCTTATTTTTGTATGTAAACTTCTAATTATGATAAAATATTATCATATATTAGAGTTCACGTTTTATTTTTATATCTCGCGTGCACGGGTTTATCGTTTGCATGTAATGTAGGTTTCTTCTGGGTTTACCTGTAAAAGCAGTGATGAGTCTTATATTATGTTTTCGTATGGCGTTTATCACGCAAAGTTTCTAAACAACGTAATAATGCTGCCTATCAAAATATGAAGATGCAAAATATGATCAGGAAAACTTAAAAAAAATCAATTTTATGCAGGATTTTTGCTTGTTGATGCAGGGGAGCTCCTACCCCAGTAGAGATGATAAAAGAAAACTATGTTGATGCTTCGATATGTATTTATTACATATTTAGTACAATACAGAAGCTGGTTATAAAGTGCAAGAGTAATGACGATAACTGTAGTGTGTGTGTATTGTATTTAGGTATTAAAACATGTGTTATTATTTTTTTTAAACACAAGAGTAAAAAAAATATTCCAAAAAATATTTCCCTTTTTTATTTATGTTCATCACGTTAAAAAAGAATATTCACGTGTTTAAAATTAAATATAATTTATAATAACAGAATTTCGAAGGATATTAAGTTTAAACAAAAAAATATTCTAGGATAAGTTTTAATGGTTAAGCGTTTACATACATTGCATTAGTTTCCGAGTTCGATTCCCGGTGAGGTTGACATAAAATACAATTTTCTGAATACAAATAAACACACTGAATAACCAATATGATATCCATACTACTATTTTTTTTTAAACTATTTTTTTTTAAACTACTTTTTTTTTCCTAAGCAAAATACGGAAATGAAATATTTATTTTTTTATAATTTGTATTTCTGTCCGAATTTATGCAAAAAATGTCAAATTTCTTCGTTTTATTTTTTTATTTAATCAACCTATAAAAATGTTTTTTTTAACTATCCACAAAAATTCAATTTAAAACACGTCTTGTAAATTAATGTAAAATTCTTAAAATTCGAGATAAAAAACTATTTTATTTAAATACGTAGGTTGTATAAATTAGCGTTTTAATTAACCTTTTTAAGTGAAAGTATTAAAAAAAAATACATATTTAACCTAAATATAATTTTCTGAATGCAAAATTACCGATAAATATGGGAACATATTTTTTCTTCTTTTTAACTTTGCAAAAATTTTATTAAAATACTTTCTTTTGATTGGAAGTATCCTATACTTTGCCTACCCATCACATTATTATGAAAAGATGACTCGACATATTTTTTATATTTTTTCTGCTGTTTTTCTAAAATGAACGCAGCATTTTTCAAATCATGAGATTTGTGATAGCTTAGAGAAAACCGTTTTCAGATATTTTATGTTTTTGCTAAAAACTATTTACTTATTCATAAAAGGATACATATTACAAAAAAATAATAACGTATCCCTAACTATATGAGACCAAGAGCCCTGTGTTGAGTTGGGATACAACATAATGGAAAGTGGAAGCATACATATTATTAAAGAAAACTAAAAATAAAAATTATTAAATTAACGTAAATTTCAATATACAGCTGGACAACACGATTAATAGTACTATATTTAAATTTGTGCAATATATCGCAGCAGTTTCCTGCAATGGTCTCTTTGCTTAGAAAAAATTCAAACTTGTACATCTTTTCTGAACATGGCTTTCGTTTTGGAGAACCTAATATGCTCATTTAGGACATTGAACACTCTTGGGGCTACAAAAGAGAAATTTCTCAAAGCGAAAGTCAAAAATTATTTTAAAATCTGCTGAAAATAATGTTGAGGTTGAATTTTTTTACTCAACTTATAAATACTGAAAATAAAACAATTATGTAAATTTTATTCCATATTCTTTTACAAAACATATTTCACTTGTACGGTTTTTTTTATTTCCATAACTTTTATGCTTATTATTAAATAAAACCCTTTCCTTTTAAGTTTAGTTTATAATTTATCACATTATAAATGTTAAGATCGGTTTTTCGTGTAACATTTTTCTCAAAATATCACAACGAAGAAGGATGATATTTTAGACAATAATGAAATTCTAGGCATTTACAGGGCTTATGACCTGCCATTGACTGTTTTGAACAAACATTTTAAATACCATGTACGTTTTTTTTTATTGTTGTTGGTGATTTTTTATGCGTATAAACTAGATTAAAAATATTAAATAACGTGTCGTCACCTAAATGCAGAATTTACCTAATTCTCACAAATTCAATTTCACCGAGCAAATTTAAAAAATTAAAATAGATCCCTAAATAAAAATGCAATATGTTAACTAAGAAATTGATATCGGCACTAGTCCTTAATAGGAAAAACGGAATAAAAGAAGAGGAAAAAAAACATTTAAAGAGATAGGTAATATTTTTTTATGACGTAAAAGCAAAGTTGCTCAAGTAATGTCATATTATTAGTTAGTGGGAGATAATTACATATTCAGCCGTATAAATAGTTCTGTATACGAACTTAAAAATGAAGAATCATTTTACTCTTGCAAAAATATTAAGTTTTATTTCATTGTATATTGTGTAGTCCCTACACCTCTGTGGAAATATAAAAACCCGCCAATAAGCCGGTTCAGTAAGTCTTCCGTTTTATTTATTTTGTATGTACATTTTGATGAATATATATTTTTTTATAAATGTAATTTTATTAACCATTTCAAAATTACACAGAATTCCGGCAATCTAAATGTGATTAAATTTTAAGGAGAACTACATTACGAGTAAGATTTTTTGTAATTAGCGCTTTAATCACGAAGCTCACATTTATCAAATTAGTTTCTTTATCCTATTCTCCGAACACTTATTTCGAGCAAATCTCACTGCTGATATAATTATTTATACATCGTATCGCCGTATTTATATTTAATTTGTTAGAAGTTCAGACTTCATCTTAATTTGATTACCAATTAAATACTTCACTAAGCCCAACTCAGCTCCCGGGAAGCGGGGTCAATTTCTTGCCCTAATGTTGCATTTACTTAAAGATTAAAGATCTGACTCCCGGGTGTACGTTTTAATAATTAATTACCGAGGTAATATCACTGACAGGTGACAAAGTTTTAAACTCGCGTTTCAGAGATAAGGGGAGTTTTATCCTTGCGTCTGAATTAACAAATTTTATTATTTCGACTGAAATATTTTCATGGTTATATTTTGTTGCTACTTCTTCTTCTTCCTTTCTCTTGTCCCATTTAATTTAGAGTCGGTTCTCCGTATTCTACTTCTCCACAGTCTCACACTATGGGCCATCGTCTAGTCGAACTGGACCTCTTTCACCTCCCTTTTCATAGAACTCCACCATATGGCACTGGCTAAATTTCTACCTCTTTGGTCATCGTAAGTTTTAGGGCAGTGTGTTAATGCACCGCATTTTTCTTTTGCCTCGCTAAATAGCCGTGCTATCTCAGTCTGCATTTCTTCATCTTCTCTGGAGCCACCCTGAAACTGCCCCTTATATGCGCTTATCTTACTGTATCTAGCATTACCACATTCCCCTAACTACCTAAGCAATTTCATTATCCATATTTGTTCAACTTTACGTAACAAATGTAAATACATTTAAATATTGTAATATTTTTACTAATACTTACTCTGATTGGATAAACAATTTGTTTTTTGAAGATTATTTTAATATTGTCCACTTTATTGTTTAATGAACAACGTGGCTTCAATTTCCTGTTTGTTTGACATAAAATATTCATAAAAAATAAGTTTTTACACTAGAATATTTCATAGTCTCTGGACCGGTATCCTAAGTCTGGACTGATACCTTAACTTCGTGTATAAAAAATAATAAAGATACTCTGCGGTTGGTGTACGAATGCATTTCCCTTTGCACTATTAGGCGCGGCAAAGTAATGATAATGACGGTGATCATTAAATTAATAGCAAAAAATGAAATAAACACATAAATATACTCGTAATAGGTACGGACATACATGAAAATACAAAACTGAGTTGAACACCAGGCATCTGCTTTGTTTAAATCTCAGAGTAATAATACGCCAACAGATTATAAAGTCGCCCAAACGGACAAAAACCGTTTTGTGCTTATCAATCGCGAAGTTAGCATCAGTTAACAGCGATACAACGGGCCGTAAGTACTCAGGTTGAAAATTGTAAGCGCAAACCAAAATCGTCTGTTACACGTTTGTTATTAAACCAAAAACCATACCATACATTTGCAACACCTTTGTTCTGTGTAATAGTGCGAAAGGGCGTATTTTTAATTGGGTAGCGAATTAAAACTCTGGGATTCGAAAAATCATCTTGCAATATACAGGTTTTTTTTTTAAGCAAAGTTTATACGCAAATGACTTTTTTTCTAAAAGGATCAAAATAGTTTTCGGAATTTTATTATAAAAAAGGAGTGCAGATCCCCATAAATCAATTGATGACCGTACTACGTTTGAACTTTGAGAGGTCTGTCATATTTTTTAACAACCTACATTCTATTTTCATATAAAAAATTATGTTTCGCTACAGTGGGAATATAATTTTCTCAAATAAATCTTTTAAAGTTACCATTGGACTCGATTTATAAATAGATTGAATGGCTCGTTTTTTTGAATATGAACAAAGCTGCGATATCCGCCTTTCAACCCCACAATAGAATGCTTTAATATGATATATAATATAAATAATGCTATGGAAGTTAAAAGCTAAAGAAAACCAATTGGGGTACATATAAACTCACTGATAACCTTATACGAACATATCGTAACTGGAAGGACATTTTTGTTTCGTGTGTCTTTATTTATACAAACTAGAGTATGTGACACTAAACTGGGAAACGTCTTGTTTTTTGGTGTAAAAAGAAACATTTACCTGGTAAATTGCTATTAAATAATAAAGACAATAAAAGTTTATGAAATAACTCAGGTGTTAACCAATTAAAATACAATTTTGGTCGTTTGCGTTAGAAGAACATCAAGAAATTTTAATATTCGTATTCAAGAATGTTCACAATAACAATTTCTCCGAATCCGCAAATTACCTTGTCAATAATTTAAGGGTCCAGGCGGATGAAGACTACAGATCTGTGTGAAATCGAACAACCCTGTACGAACGTTTATGACTCGATGGCCACTTGGGTAAAAATCTTGAAAAAAATACAAATGGAGATAAGTCCGCCTCGTAGTGCAGTTGTTGGATTCGCCAACCATGCTTAAGATCCCAGGTTCGATTCCTGGCAAGGTCAACGTGAAATATTTATTTCAAAGCCAATTCACTGCAATATTTCACTATCCCTGGACTAGCACCTGAAACGTAAAACTGATCCCCATATCTTAATTTAACGGCTTATTGAAATACTCAGCATTATTGGTGTTTCATTGCAGTGAGGAAAATGGAATGATGATGATAATGATTAATAATCAAATAACGTTTCAATATAGCGCATCATACGATGTTCCGTTGTAAAGGTCAACCTTTATCAAGTAAATTCATACTTCTTTCTTCCTTTCCTCGCCTTTTTTAGCTAACTATTGTCCCGAAAAGATTGAACTGGATTTTTTGTTCTGCTCAAACCCGTGAATCCTAGACTGGTGCCTAAATTGTTCGTCTTGCCTTCACGTATATTCGCATTGACCACTGATACTCTACGATTAGAGTACCGATGCAGTGTCTGATGCATCTTTATTCGTGGATAAGGAAATAATGATAATAATTTATTTATTTTTTCTGTCGTTTTTTGTATACTATATATGTAAAAAAATGTTTTTCTTAAAGTTCTGATATTTTCAAAATAAGCCAATAAACAAAGACGACGAAAAGATCAAATAAATAAATCAATGAATAATGTTTCGACAGTGATAGGTACCAATTATTCACGAACTTATCAGTTGGTCCCATTATTTATTTTCTTCCATTTTTCAAATTATTTGCGAGAGATAAATCATTATTACCATTCCAGAATAATATTTTTTACTCCGCGTTTCAAAAGATATTTTCCTTATTTATGATACCTGGAAAATAAAAATATATTATCGAAATTGGATTGACGAGTATTATTTAAATATTCGAATTAAAGGTGTATTCTCAAAGTTATGAAAATACCCCTGCTTCCTGTATGAAATAATTTATTATTTACCATTCCGTCGGTGTAGCGCAAAAAATCATTGTAACGTTTTGAGCATAGAATTAAGAATAGTCCAGAAGGAAGGAGCGTAGGATCATATTTGAATACATCGGACTGTGTCCAATAATTCCCCCACTATGCCCTACTTTCGCCGTGCACAATCGTGATTTCGCCGCGTAATGTTGCTTGATGGGAAAAAAAATAATCCTAACACAAATGTAAGGTAAAAAAAAGCAATCAGTTAATTTCTCTTAAATTTTATTGTGCACGCGGAAACATTGATTGACACAACAGAGTAGATAAGTAAGGGTCATTTAATAAGATTCAATTTCAAATATAAAACAAATTTTATTTTACATAAAACGGAAATTTTTATACCATGTTAAACATTATTTGATGTTTTCAAGATAATGTCGTTCAAATGTCCCCCACGGCGTTGTTTAATCTGAGGTCTAATTTTCATTAGTTCTATTATTAGATGAGCAAAGAAGGGTTAAAAAAATTACTACCCTGGCAATACTAACGAAATTTCTATTTTGTTTCTTCGATAATCCGACAGATGGAAAAATAATTCAATTTTTAAGTAATGCATTTGCTACTTGAACATTTGTTTGATTATTACACATATAGTGTGATACCATCCTGTTTCTTAAAGATCCTAGTAGTATTTCTACACTTTAAAAGGACACAACACGGCATAGTTGAATTCAAATCAGGAGTTGCGTACTGAACGACGTCTACAAAGAAACTAATGGGTCGAAACGTAAACCTACTCATTTATGAGTAGTTTAGTCGCTTTCTGCTTGATGCGCGTATGCGGTTTCTGGACTATTCTTAATTCTATGGTTTTGAGTAAAACCGAGTTAGAAGTCATTGTGGGCTATTTTTTATGTAAACTATGAGAGCACGAAGTCATCACTACGTTTTTTTATATGAAACGGCTGATTTGCGGATGAATAAAGTTATTAATTTCATAAAATGTTATTTAAAAATAAAATGGAAATCATTAGATTACTTTCATTGGTTAAAATGATTATTTATTCAGAAATATCTTTGGTTGCGAATTCAGTGGGTATGCATTGTTAACAATATTTATTGTCACAACTCAACATCCTTTTACCCACAACATCTGTTCACTTCCCACCGCCAGTATCCTTTGATAACCCGCCACAGCAAGACCTCGTGTCGTATATATTATTTTGTTGCACGTGTGCCGCATCAAACCACTAGTGTTGAGCATCAGATCGGTGTTTGCCTTAGTGCTGATGCCGCTTGCAAGTGGCCGTCGGACCCAAGCAATTCCATCAAGAAAGAACCAGGTTAGTGGCTTCCATTTCTGATTCTTTTAATTTGTTGGGGTTGTGACTGATTGACACTGCATACCGCATAAAAGGATATTCATTTATTTATATCAAATTTAAAATACAATCCACTACATTGTAAAAGCCCTAGGGCTTCGCCCCCACTATTTCTCGCCCCACATCCACGTGGAAGTTCGTTTCTCACCAGTTCTCTTTTTGTTTGTTATTTTATTTCATTTTATGTGTTATGGTCCACAAACATTAAACAATACATACGACAGTGGTATAATAATCACAATCTGTTTTAAATTATTATGAAAATAAAGTGTTACACAATTTTAATTATTTTACAAGAACACTACTACAGTTTCGGGAGAGCACTCCTCCCATCGACGGGTCATATAAAACTAATATAGTAAACAAAGAATATTGTTCACAATGTCATAGAATTTAAACAAAAATGAACAAATTAATCAGTGAAACTTAGAGCCGGGGGGTTTTTTCCTCACTTATTTAAGGTGTTAGCATATAAATGAATAGTTATCTAAAGTACAGATATGAAAACATGACCAATAAGGGAAAGGACGTTAAGTAGAATTTTTTTTTTTTTAATTTAACACATAAGTAGAAGTTACAATAATTAAGCCTAAATAATAAAAATTGTGTAACACTAATTACAAAGTTTTATATTCATAATAATTTATAATGAAGTGTTACGAAGTTAATGCCTATTCAATTAACAATACAATCTGTTATGTTTAGATATTGTTCATAAATTATATTATGTGGACACAACATTCACAAATCAGTTTTAAAAAGTTTACATACATTTTTTTAAAAATTGAGTAGCTTAATTGAATTTTATTAACAATATGAAAGTTATGACAGTTAATCATACTAACATGTTAGTACAAATTATTTTACGTAGCTAACATAAGGGACTGTATAATTTTATACATTGCGTTACAGTTCTCCTATAATTATTTAATGTATGTATGTTTGTGTTTGGTAATAATTATTATTGTGTCAAGTATTAATGTATCTAGAAGCCACTGCATGTGGTTTTTTTTAATTTTCTTAAAAACAAAACAAAAACTTTTGATATTTAATTTGCTGAATGGAAATATCTTTTTTATTGCTGCAATACTTACAATTTCACGAAATATATTTTTTTGGAATTCTTACAATTTCATGAAATATTTTTTTTTTCAGACGTCAGATATTAATGAAAAGTTTAAAAAAATACTTTTTTGGGCAAACAACGCGTTTTAACATACTTATTAATCTATGAAAAAATAAACTAATATCTTTCTATTTTACATACTTATGGCAGATTTACGGCATAGAAACTTTGGAAGAGATTTGTTTAAAACCGAGAACTTGTTACTTAATGACTTCTTGCGCTACACCAACGATTTCTTTCAAATAAAATTCCTTTCAATCTTGTTTTATTCTAAACGCAACACATTTTATTTTTTTTAAATCAATGTAATTGTCGCTTATAAACAAGATGTTAAAGTCAAACACCTACTGTTTTTTTAGTTAGATTTCACTGATTACTTTGACAACCTCGAAAAAGGTAATTAAAAGTAAAAATATATAAAATTATTAAATAAAAATTAGCGTTAAAAAAAACATACATTAATTAAGAGAGTGGTGGACGTTTGGTTTAGTCGGGCGCCAGTTATCCGTAAAGAATAACAATTAGATTAAAGTTGCATTCAGTTTAATTATGTCAATGTGGAGGGTAAGAAAGGAATAAAGATAAAATGTGGAAATTAAATGTATTTAAATTAATTTATGAACAATATCTAACCTAGCTTAGAATTAGACTTAACCTACTTAAACCATAAACTTAAAAATAACCTGACGCCCTGATGCGGCGCGCGGCGTGGTGACGCGAAGGCGGCGTGGGTCCTTGGCGTGCGGCGTGGGCACAGGACGCGATGGGGGCGGCGGCGTGGTGCATCGTAGGGGGAGGCGGCATCTGGTTGCGGCGACAGGGGTAGCTGGGACGGCGGCGTCCAGCTGCGGTGAGGAATGCCGCGAGGACGGCTCGTCATGAGCGGCGGCGTGGCTTCCTGTCCCATGGCGGGGCATGAGAAGTGACGTCGGGTGCGTAGAGGGACGCACGACGTGGGCGGCTCGTCATGAGCGCAGCGGCGTAGGAGCGTGGGCGCGTGGGCGCGTCACCGTGGTGCGGCGACGTGAGCGCGTGGGGTACGTCGTAGGCGGCAGCGTCGGGGCTGCGACTTCAGGGCTGGTTAGCCAGCGCGGTAGCTTCTCTCCTGGGCTGCTGACTGGGTTGCTGACTGGGCCGCGGGGATGGCAAGGCACCCGCCCGTGACCCTTGAAGACAACTGACGCAGGAGAAGAGAGTCCGGAGAGAGAGTTCGGCGAAGAGAGTGTTTCCGTAGAAGAGAGTTTCCGTAGAAAGAGTTTAAGTGGGAGAGAGTCTAACAAGGAAGAGAGTCTAACAAGGAAGAGAGTCCGGGAAGCGGGCGTCACGGTTTTTATCATCTTTTAGACGTCCCCCCCTTCCCGGTTGGTCTCGTCGCTCTCATTGGCGGGCGCACGCTTCGGTTGGGGCGGTCTCTTTTTTCCCGCCGAATCCCGTCTTTCCCGCCAAATGGTGTTCTTAAAACTTATTCTACTAAACTTAAATATTAAATTAACCTAGTCTTATAATTAACTTATGATAAGAATCGGAATAGTCGGCGAGCGTGCACGAGAAAAGGTATGAAGGTAGAAGAAGCGAAGTCTATATGCTTAGATAGAGTGACGTGGCGTTCCATCCTCTCTACCTACTTTTACGGGGGAACGGCGTGATGGTCGCCGTTATCATTTTCATAAAAATTGTAAAATATAAATATGTTGTTCCTGTAAATAAAGTGATTTGGATTTCAAAATATAAATATTATTTTAAACTATTATTATTCGCGTTTTTAAAAGTGTCCTGAGCTTCACAAATATTGACATGTGGCCGGTTCTTGGGGGTACCTTCTCGGCAAGAACAATAGGCTCCCGATTGCCTGGGCGAACGGACTTTTATTACCTTCAGCGACCCTTGCGAAAGGCGCAATTCGGGTCCTTGTTGGTGAATAATAAATCGTACGGTATTTATTAAAATATAGACGCGTTCACAGAAATTATTTTTAAACAAGAAATTATAGAATTGATGGATTTGGCACAGCGGTACTTTCGGTCTATATCAACTTTTTATTTAATGTTTAGTGATTACTTTTTACAATATATTTTTGTTTTACTCTCTATTAAAAAAGAACAGTGTTGGCTCGTGGTGTAGTGGTCAGCGCGTTTGCCTCCCATGCAAAAGGTCTCGAGTTCGATTCCCGACATGGTCTGCATAAAATATTTATTTTAAAATAATATGTTTTTACACAAATCATTTCATCGTCCCTGGACTGGCACCTGAAGCGTAAGATTGATCATCTTACCTTCATATTACTAAAAATATAAACAAGCAAACAAGATACACTGCGATTGATGTACCAATGCAGTGCTCTATACACTATTAGTGGCAGAAAGATAATGATGGTGATGATAATAGAATATTTTTTTTTTTTTACTAAAATAAAATGCGAGCTTATAAATATTTGTAATAGTATTTTTGGATCATTTAGAACTAGTCAACATAGCTGTGTCTAATATATTCATCATCTAATAAAAGTAGAAACAAACCAAAAAACTTTGCACTATAGTTTTTGACACTACCACAAAGCTACAACCCTAATGTATGTCCCTATTTTACGTTATTTTATTTAAATTCAATGATTAGGTAAGATTTGTCACCGTTTTGTCAATCATTGAGGATGGTTTGATAGC
Source organism: Micrasema longulum (assembly GCF_059751315.1). NCBI lineage: Eukaryota > Metazoa > Arthropoda > Insecta > Trichoptera > Brachycentridae > Micrasema > Micrasema longulum. The sequence continues at coordinate 5,039 of NW_028280660.1, read as the reverse complement.
CAAATTGATTAAGCGTCTTAATTTAACCTATCACTGGGATTTTTTCCAGCATTAGACTCGAACCATTAATTTTAATTCATAAAACGCTTCTCGAGAAATATTGAGGGTATAATAAACCAATTAATGAGTTAGGAATTGAGAGATTACCGTCAATCAGGATCCTAATAAATAATTTTCTGCATCAATGCCACGGCGGTATTCCGCGTCTTAAATATTGGAAAATTCATTTTAGAGATAAAAATATTAAAGAGGTATCTTCAATTTCCAAGTTTTTTTGGAATTTATGGAAAACATATAAATTTTCTATGACATGAATGACTTTTATGTTGGAGGAAAATTTACTGTTTTGGCTTTAAAGACACCCTGCTTGGATGGGATAAACAGGAATATATATTTTTATAGGCTCTTATGGGAAATATGAGATTTATAAGGATGATTTTGGAGCAAAATACAAATTATTTATTGATAAAACTCTTGGTCATATATCGTGCAATTATTTACTACTTTGTTTGCTGTTTACATAGGTAGCTACCTTGTTTCTAAATTCCATTCCCCATGGCAAACAAAATTTGTTGACGAAGAATAGGTATCATCCCATGTCTATTGATGGATTTGCCGTATCTACAGCAAATATTTAAAGAAATACTATGCATATATTTATGTATGTAGTCTTTAGATGAAAGGTAAAATAACTTTCAGAAATCAGGATATTGAAATATATTACATTTTAACGGATTTGATCCCGTTCTATGAATTGTATTTTATGCTTGATGAACTGCTTTTCTTTTAAAGTTTTTTTATTTCTCTCTGTTATTATTTACACGAGGATGCATATGGCACTGTTCAAAATTTAAAAAGATCAAATCAAGATTTAAAACAAATCATAATTAAAATTAAGAATATGGAATATTATTTGTTGTAATAGTAATTATTATAATTTCAAGTGTTGTGCTTTTTCTAGTGTTAAGGATTTTTTGCATCTTAAAAACGCTTTTTTCAAGTTTACAGATTCCATTATTGTAAATTAGTTTATGAAATAAATATAATTTTCCATCTTTTTTACTCTCTCTTATTTGTATTTGCAGCGTAAAAAATAAATCTCTTTTGTTTTGTAAGTTTGATATAAATATTTTTTTTTAAATTGGATAGTGTAAATATTAGAATGTTAGGTGTAATGAATATTTATCTGAATATCTGGATGTCTGGATGGTCAAAACATTATTATTTGCATGTCAAAAGTGATTTGCTTGTTGACGTGCGATTTAACATAGGGCGTTTTAAACTTAATTTCATGAACGTTTATTCTTGTGATAAATTGAGACGGTCGTGGTCCAGTGATTCTGTTGCAGACTCATAAACCGGAGATCCGAGATTCAAACTGGAGATTATTAGAAAAAAGGAACAGTTACTCTCCAGAAACTGCTGTAACAGTTTTACGAAAATTAGTTGAACTCCTACTGTTAACGAAAAGCTAAAGAGAAAAGCTAGGATATTATTAATTTCACAAACTAAACAATTTTGTTGAACCGTTTTTAAAATAACAGTTTAGAGCCGAATGGGTCGTGCAAGTGATTCAACAGATCTTTTAGCAAGGAAAAATCTTAAAGGGTCATTCTCTAATTTTTACTGTTACTTTTATTAAATAACCTGATCGCCAATTTCAAGTTTAAACCAACTTGTATCCCAATTTTTTACACTGTTATTTACGACCGACAGAAAAAGAATCAACTTTTGTTTTGAATAAGAACGCAAATATTTATTTTAAAACAAAAATTTCAAAATTAAGTTTGGGTAATTGATGCTGATATATCAATGCAGTGATTTTAACCCTTGTGATGCAACTTGACTCTACATAGAATACAAGACTTGATAAATCTATCTTATTTAAAAAAAAATTTTGACCCATATTTTGCTATAGCAGGCCTAAAGTACATTATTATTTTTTACAAATAAATGTATATATTGTTAAATAGTACATATAATATGTACATATATGTGTTTAATGTTTGTTTTTAAATACATGTATTTTAAAATATGTCGTCATTTTCTAAATGTAACAGCTCCATCTTCAAAGGAATTTTTTGGCAAAATTATTTAAAAGTTGACATAGTTATTAATTATTTTAGTTTATTCATCCCAAATTGACACTTTACTATAGATCCATAGAGTAAATATGTATAAAATATAGGTATATTTTATTATTATTATTATTTATTTAAAAAAAAAAAGAAATATTTGCGTTATTATGATTTACCCATTTTGAGGGCCATTTTCAACGAGTTGTAAATAACTTACTATTAGTAAATGGGAATCAAGTTGGGGTAGAGTGGAATTCGAACCATAGACCTTTGGTATTTTCAATAATATAGAAAATTAATAAAAACACGTCACTTGTGAATAAAGGAATCATAAAAATATTTTTACTGATAATTTTGGTACGAGTTTTCCACTAACAGATATGATCATAAATCATATAAAATTCATTATTTTATTTCATGAAATATCTCCAAACTCAATTACGAATTCAAGTAGATTTCTTTATAAAAAAAATATTTATAATTTCACATTTCGCACTTGAATAACTTCCATCGAAGACATTTTCCTTGGTTTTTCAATATATTTTCTTTTATTTTTATCTTATTTTTCCTTACGCAATACTTCGGTTTGATAATATGTGATGAGATTTATTAGGATGGCCATAAATTTTATTACATAAAAATGAATAACAGTATTGAGATTCTTGGTCTATTATTTTGTAAGAAATTGTATCTGTCATTTAAATAATAATATCACATAAAAAATTTACAATCAAAATACTTATTCATCATTTTGCAAATAAGTAAAAAATTATATGTGATTAATCGAAAGATGTTAATATCAATAATTTATATTGCAACCGAAAGGAAAACATTTTTTGAGAAAAGAATATGCAAGTCCAACCATTTAGCGGGCTTCTGGACTGTTATTGGATAGTTTAAGTTTAAATATGTGTAAAATTCACAATTCTGCCTTTGTTTGAACAGCCATATTTCCTCAATTATTTTTCCCGATGAATTTATTATTGCACAATGCATAAAGCGATTACTTAAATCAGCCAACGACACGTAACATGCCTTGTAAATGCGTAAACTTCCATATTCCGTTCTAAAAAACATTAAAAAATTTTAAAGTCCCATAATATCGAAATCGTTAGTTCTTTTCATTTTAAAGAACAAGAGAGGGGCCTAATCCGGTAAATACAGAGGCTGGCACACCAATACGGTCTGATTTGTGTCAAAAAGTCACGAAATAGTCACGAGCCGTGAGCGGGGATACGTCGTTTTTGCTCTGGAATATGTAATTATAAGAATTCGCTAATCGCACCGAAACGCGTCTTATTATTACGCGACTAGTTAGTCCGTCGAAAACCAACAAAGAAAAAAAAATACGTGTTCATAAAAAGTTACGAATAAGTAAAAGGTAATCCGTTGGTGAACAATTTGATGGCAATTAAGGAGTCAGTTTACTATAAAGTAATTCTCCCCGTTTATTAATTCCACCTTACCTTAATCTGCGCATCGAGCTTCCGTCAACCTTCCTACATTAGCTTTGGATTTTAGAACCGTTGGGAGAAGGATTATCTTGAGGATTTCCTACAGAAGAGAGTTGGGTTAAGATAAAGCTGGTAAAATTCGAGATAACCTTAAACTAACATAGCAGATTCGGTGGCAGTGGAGTGCAGCGAAATGACTACAACCACTACGAGCTTGATACGTTAGAGGAAAGTGAACAATGCATCCTGAAGAATGTAGTGTAGAGCTTCAGAAGATTGAATTTTTCATGCTTATCAAAGAGTTACTAGATTCTCCACCCTGATGCTACAAAAACAATTAAAAATTGATACAACTTTCTGTCAAAGAGGATTGGCCTACTACGAGTAGTTAACCGAGGTTAAAGTGTACAATCTACTTCCATTGTCCATAAAGACAGTTAGTTAGTGCTCTGAATATAAAATTGCTATTAAGAAATGGATAGTGGAGGTGGATTGCGAACGGATCGATGAAGGGATCAAGCCAAATAGGAAAAATTTGTCTCCCGATTTTGAAATTTTGTCTTTAAGTCTATATGAATTAATTATGTTTTTTATGATTATTTTTGTTCTTATTGCTTATTATGTTAACGATGATAATTAGGTTAATTTGACTAACCACGTTTTTTTCTTCTTATTATGTTCACAATGTTACATTTATAATTTAAAGCATGTTTCATTATGTTTATTGTAAAATGTTTCCCTCGGCACGGGCACACTAATGGACGTGAAATTTGTCTCAAAAGCGGGTTATGTAACAACAATTCCTCTGCAAGGTCAAATAACTGTTTTTCCGATTGGTAAATAACCATTTGTTTGCCGGAAATCATCGCTGAGCTTCGAAACACCAAACCCTGAACGACGAATCATCTTTCACTAAGATAATGCAAGAAAATGCAAGTTAGCAAACAGCTTACAAGATAATGCAAGTTAGCAAAAAGCTTACAATACAATTGAGTTTTTAGAGTAACAAAATGTTGAATTGCCCTTTCGTCCAGTCCTTGAATATCTTTCTGAATATCAAGAACAGACTGCGAGGTCAAAGGTTTCAGTCATCAGAAGAAGCAGTTGACGCCTTCAAAAACGTTTTTTCGACTGTCCTATCAAATGAGTGGAATAACTGCTTCTAAAGTTGGTTCGAGCTCATGCGAATATGTTTTTATCTTCGTGGAGAGTACTTAAAAAAACAAGTAAGTATTTAAAAGTTATATACTGTTTTATTTCAACTCTTTATGCAAAATTTAAAGGACACCTCGCGTAGTTGAAATACACATCATCAAAAGCACATGCCGTGAATCTTAATCGTGTATTACAAGAAGGTAACCTGATCAAACTTGCGCTTCTAGTGCCAATCCAGGTACTGTGAAATATTGCAGTGTAAACCTACCTCGCTTATAAATTTTTCATATTGACCCTTCCAGGAATCAAATAGAAGATTCAAGCATGGTAGGCGAACACTGCAACTACTACA
>NW_028280659.1:35000-40833 GCF_059751315.1 Micrasema longulum | reverse complement strand
TATGGTAGTCGCATAAACTACCATCGACAGTTGATAAGGCAGACATTTGAAAGATGCGTCGCCGGTGCTAGACCGTGCGATCAGCACAAAGTTATCTAGAATCATCTCGAATGGCGACGGACGGGGCGCGAACCCCGCCGCCGATTGGTTTTTGATCTAATAAAAGCATCCCTCCCGTTGCCGGTCAGGACCTCGTTTGCATGTATTAGCTCTAGAATTGCCACAGTTATCCAAGTAACTATGTACGATCTAAGGAACCAAAACTGATATATTGAGCCATTCGCGGTTTCACCTTAATTCGGCTTTTACTGAGACTTGCATGGCTTAGTCTTTGAGACAAGCATATGATTACTGGCAGGATCAACCAGGGAGCTGTTCATTTCTATATCGCTCCAGGATACGAAGGGCGTCTGAGGCGCGACGGAGTCACCCGCCGCGACACGCTCTTTATGTTCGCACCTATATAACTCACATTCTCGCTCGCTCGAGTTTGCACTCTCGCGATTCACGAGTCTGTTCGTTTTACTTTTAAATTCACTTTTTAACAAGTGAACGCTGGACCTGACGAGACGGACCACATGGATCTTCTCTTTGGCCAAAAATTTAATTCCCTTTCGTCAAATATTAACGTACGAGAGCGCACGCCTTCGGCGCGGCAATAGTGGGGACGTGGATTAGAATCCTACGACCGTTCTCGTTTTTGTTCACGGTGTTCTCTGCTTGCGCGGAACTCCAGAGTTTGTAACACGGGCGAAGTGCGATGCTCGCTCAGCCGCACAAAGGAGCTGAACGGCCACACGACGTTGATTTTCGCAAATGTAAAGCCGGCGCGGCATATCGGCCGCCGCAATGTGCGAACGCGGTGAAAAATGTATTTTAGCTAACGCCATGAGAGACGCGCATAATATACGTACGGCGACGGGTGTCGGCGTCTCGCACGCCGGGCCGCCAGCCATGCGGGGAGCCTACGCGCGTTTCAGGCGAAACGTAAATGAGCCGATGGGTAAAACGCGCGGTACGGTCGGGACTTGGCAAATTCTGCGAGATGATTTTATTTTTTCTTTTCTTTTTTCGTTTGAGAAGACGAATATGGAAAGAGATTATGATTGAAAAATTAGACTTATAATTTGGGTAGGAAATATTTTTGTTTTTTTTTTTTTTATTTTCTTTTTTTTATTTTTTTTTTTATTTCACATTCACATTTGGATCGGAAGGAGGGACGAAATAAAAATCGGCGGGGGTGCATTTCGGATCGTCGCTCGGTGGAAATATTCGATAAACGAAAAATTTAAGTTTCACGCGGAGCGCGCTCGCGACCGCCGCGAGACGTCTCGCCGGGAGGGGGCCTCGTTCTCGCATTAAAACTCGGCGAGAGGGTATAAAATATTTCTAAGTTTTTTTGTTTTTTTTTTTTTTTTTAATTTCACATTCACTTTTGAATCGGAAGGAGGAACGAAATAAAAATCGGCGGGGGTGCATTTCGGATCGTCGCTCGGTGGAAATATTCGATAAACGAAAAATTTAAGTTTCACGCGGAGCGCGCTCGCGACCGCCGCGAGACGTCTCGCCGGGAGGGGGCCTCGTTCTCGCATTAAAACTCGGCGAGAGGGTATAAATTATTTCTAAGTTTTTTTTTTTTTTTTTTTTTTTTTTTTAATTTCACATTCACTTTTGAATCGGAAGGAGGAACGAAATAAAAATCGGCGGGGGTGCATTTCGGATCGTCGCTCAGTGAAGTAAACGAAAAATTTAAGTTTCACGCGGAGCGCGCTCGCGACCGCCGCGAGACGTCTCGCCGGGAGGGGGCCTCGTTCTCGCATTAAAACTCGGCGAGAGGGTATAAATTATTTCTAAGTTTTTTTTTTTTTTTTTTAATTTCACGTTCACTTTTGAATCGGAAGGAGGAACGAAATAAAAATCTGCGGGGGTGCATTTCGGATCGTCGCTAGGTGGAAATATTCGATAAACGAAAAATTTAAGTTTCACGCGGAGCGCGCTCGCGACCGCCGCGAGACGTCTCGCCGGGAGGGGGCCTCGTTCTCGCATTAAAACTCGGCGAGAGGGTATAAAATATTTCTAAGTTTTTTTGTTTTTTTTTTTTTTTTTAATTTCACATTCACTTTTGAATCGGAAGGAGGAACGAGATAAAAATCGGCGGGGGTGCATTTCGGATCGTCGCTCAATGAAGTAAACGAAAAATTTAAGTTTCACGCGGAGCGCGCTCGCGACCGCCGCGAGACGTCTCGCCGGGAGGGGGCCTCGTTCTCGCATTAAAACTCGGCGAGAGGGTATAAAATATTTCTAAGTTTTTTTGTTTTTTTTTTTTTTTTAATTTCACATTCACTTTCGAATCGGAAGGAGGAACGAAATAAAAATCGGCGGGGGTGCATTTCGGATCGTCGCTCAGTGAAGTAAACGAAAAATTTAAGTTTCACGCGGAGCGCGCTCGCGACCGCCGCGAGACGTCTCGCCGGGAGGGGGCCTCGTTCTCGCATTAAAACTCGGCGAGAGGGTATAAAATATTTCTAAGTTTTTTTGTTTTTTTTTTTTTTTTTAATTTCACATTCACTTTTGAATCGGAAGGAGGAACGAGATAAAAATCGGCGGGGGTGCATTTCGGATCGTCGCTCAGTGAAGTAAACGAAAAATTTAAGTTTCACGCGGAGCGCGCTCGCGACCGCCGCGAGACGTCTCGCCGGGAGGGGGCCTCGTTCTCGCATTAAAACTCGGCGAGAGGGTATAAATTATTTCTAAGTTTTTTTTTTTTTTTTTTTTTTTAATTTCACATTCACTTTCGAATCGGAAGGAGGAACGAAATAAAAATCGGCGGGGGTGCATTTCGGATCGTCGCTCGGTGGAAATATTCGATAAACGAAAAATTTAAGTTTCACGCGGAGCGCGCTCGCGACCGCCGCGAGACGTCTCGCCGGGAGGGGGCCTCGTTCTCGCATTAAAACTCGGCGAGAGGGTATAAATTATTTCTAAGTTTTAATTTTTTTTTTTTTTTTTAATTTCACATTCACTTTCGAATCGGAAGGAGGAACGAAATAAAAATCGGCGGGGGTGCATTTCGGATCGTCGCTCGGTGGAAATATTCGATAAACGAAAAATTTAAGTTTCACGCGGAGCGCGCTCGCGACCGCCGCGAGACGTCTCGCCGGGAGGGGGCCTCGTTCTCGCATTAAAACTCGGCGAGAGGGTATAAATTATTTCTAAGTTTTTTTGTTTTTTTTTTTTTTTTAAATTTCACATTCACTTTTGAATCGGAAGGAGGAACGAAATAAAAATCGGCGGGGGTGCATTTCGGATCGTCGCTCAGTGAAGTAAACGAAAAATTTAAGTTTCACGCGGAGCGCGCTCGCGACCGCCGCGAGACGTCTCGCCGGGAGGGGGCCTCGTTCTCGCATTAAAACTCGGCGAGAGGGTATAAAATATTTCTAAGTTTTTTTGTTTTTTTTTTTTTTTTTAATTTCACATTCACTTTCGAATCGGAAGGAGGAACGAAATAAAAATCGGCGGGGGTGCATTTCGGATCGTCGCTCAGTGAAGTAAACGAAAAATTTAAGTTTCACGCGGAGCGCGCTCGCGACCGCCGCGAGACGTCTCGCCGGGAGGGGGCCTCGTTCTCGCATTAAAACTCGGCGAGAGGGTATAAATTATTTCTAAGTTTTAATTTTTTTTTTTTTTTTTTAATTTCACATTCACTTTCGAATCGGAAGGAGGAACGAAATAAAAATCGGCGGGGGTGCATTTCGGATCGTCGCTCGGTGGAAATATTCGATAAACGAAAAATTTAAGTTTCACGCGGAGCGCGCTCGCGACCGCCGCGAGACGTCTCGCCGGGAGGGGGCCTCGTTCTCGCATTAAAACTCGGCGAGAGGGTATAAATTATTTCTAAGTTTTAATTTTTTTTTTTTTTTTTTAATTTCACATTCACTTTCGAATCGGAAGGAGGAACGAAATAAAAATCGGCGGGGGTGCATTTCGGATCGTCGCTCAGTGAAGTAAACGAAAAATTTAAGTTTCACGCGGAGCGCGCTCGCGACCGCCGCGAGACGTCTCGCCGGGAGGGGGCCTCGTTCTCGCATTAAAACTCGGCGAGAGGGTATAAATTATTTCTAAGTTTTAATTTTTTTTTTTTTTTTTTAATTTCACATTCACTTTCGAATCGGAAGGAGGAACGAAATAAAAATCGGCGGGGGTGCATTTCGGATCGTCGCTCGGTGGAAATATTCGATAAACGAAAAATTTAAGTTTCACGCGGAGCGCGCTCGCGACCGCCGCGAGACGTCTCGCCGGGAGGGGGCCTCGTTCTCGCATTAAAACTCGGCGAGAGGGTATAAAATATTTCTAAGTTTTTTTGTTTTTTTTTTTTTTTTTTAATTTCACATTCACTTTCGAATCGGAAGGAGGAACGAAATAAAAATCGGCGGGGGTGCATTTCGGATCGTCGCTCAGTGAAGTAAACGAAAAATTTAAGTTTCACGCGGAGCGCGCTCGCGACCGCCGCGAGACGTCTCGCCGGGAGGGGGCCTCGTTCTCGCATTAAAACTCGGCGAGAGGGTATAAATTATTTCCATGTTTATTATTATTTAGTTTATGAATTATTCATTTATTTATTAGGGCTATGTATAGCGTGTGAGCTCGCCAATATATGGCAGTAAAATTTTTATTGTCTTTGAATTTCCTAGAGTTTTAACCATCGAAAAAAAAGAAGATTGCAAATAAAATCAACAGACAATGGAAATTTGATGTGTATTATTTTAATAGATTGTTTATAACAGAAAAATACATAGAGAAATATGCATTTTTATTTTTTGTAATAAAAACATAAAATTTCCATTGTCTGTTGATTTTATTTGCAATCTTCTTTTTTTTCGATGGTTAAAACTCTAGGAAATTCAAAGACAATAAAAATTTTACTGTCATATATTGGCGAGCTCACGGGCTATACTTACGCCATTTATTATTATTAGTTATTATTTATATCAGCTGGTCTCCAGCTGGTCCGACGGTGCGAGCGTCCACCTTCGCTTATGTTCAATGCAATTCGGACACTTGGCAAATTTACCACGTGTTTTACTTACTAACGGATATTGAAATACATTTTATTTATTTATTTATTTTATTTTGTTTATTAAGAAAAACAACAGCAATACAAAGAAATATACACAACATAATAAAAAAAACATAAAATAAAGCCAAATCAGTTTTTCACATAAATACAATTATAAAAATCCAGTTCAGTTAAATATCAATTATAGAAGTGCATGTGTGCGAGTTTTTTTTTGTGTGTGAGGATGCGTGTGTAAAAAAGTGGAGTGTGGTTTTGGTAGGTATGTGAATATGTGTGTGATTGTATATGGGTGTGAGGGTAGGTTTAAGGACAGGGTAAGTGTGTATTCGATATGAGTGAATAGAAACAATTTAAAATTATAATGTAAAAATATAAATATATTTTTTTTTATAACGAAACATAATTTTTTTCAAATAATAGTTTTTTAATTTGTAAATTATTTATGTAAATAATTAGAGTCCAGACCGTAAAAAATTTTACTGTCATATATTGGCGAGCTCACGGGCTATACTTACGCCATTTATTATTATTAGTTATTATTTATATCAGCTGGTCTCCAGCTGGTCCGACGGTGCGAGCGTCCGCCTTCGTTTATGTTCAATGCAATTCGGACACTTGGCAAATTTACCACGTGTTTTACTTACTAACGGATATTGAAATACATCATTTGAAAATAATTAGAGTCCAGACCGTACCGTCATGAGCGTTTTGGTTTTTCGACTTTTCACGATGAAAACAAAAACACTTTGAAAAACA
>NW_028280659.1:20000-30000 GCF_059751315.1 Micrasema longulum | reverse complement strand
ACCATCTTTCGGGTCCCAGCGTGTACGCTCTCAGTGCGTCTCGATAATCGCACGGGGGCTTTCTCGAAACGCCTCGGGAATGCGGCGGGGCGTCTGACGACGCCCGCGCATCTTCCCTGCGGCCGGCTCGAGGCCGACCTTTCACTTTCATTTCGCCTCTGGGTTTATCAGTGTTCCCAATGACTCGCGCACATGCTAGACTCCTTGGTCCGTGTTTCAAGACGGGTCCTGTGAGTGCCCAAAACAAAACCACCGCCGACCGGGACGCGTCCCGTCCGAGAGCGCGCCACTAGCCACGGACATCCGAAACGCGACACCCGCGACGCACTGGGCGCCGGGGGCCACGAGAAGGAAGCCGCTGTGACGCGACGGACGCCCTCCGAAGGGGCGGACGCGATCCTCGTTCTCTACCGTCGCTTTAAAACTCGCCCCGGCCGTGGACGCCGCGGCTCCGCCCCGCAGAGCGAGGCGGGACAGCCGCACGGCGCATTCGACCGAGGCGCAACGGGTCGCGGTGTTATACTGAGAGAGAAGTGCACGCGCTCCGGGAGCCCGGCTGCGCACCCGGACACCCCCCGCCCCGACAACGAGTGCCGAAGGGCGGAGGTGTGCGCCGGGACGCGGGCTCCGACGGAAGACACGATGAATCTCTCCGTTCGCTCGTTTGAGTTCCACAGGTTTACCCCTGAACGGTTTCACGTACTCTTTAACTCTCTCTTCAAAGTTCTTTTCAACTTTCCCTCACGGTACTTGTTCGCTATCGGTCTCGTGGTAGTATTTAGCCTTAGATGGAGTTTACCACCCACTTAGGGCTGCACTCTCAAGCAACCCGACTCTGGGGAGAGAGACCGTCGCGGCCGGCTACCGTCACCACGGGCCTGGCACCCTCTGCGGGTAAGCGGGCCCCGTTCAAGATGAACTTGGACAGGCAGCCGTGACTAATGACCGCGCGTGTATATATTACTCTCCTCCCTAACGCTACATTTCCCGGCGGCCCGCCTGGGCCGCAGGATTCAGCGCTGGGCTCTTCCCGTTTCGCTCGCCGCTACTCGGGGAATCCTCGTTAGTTTCTTTTCCTCCGCTTACTGATATGCTTAAGTTCGGCGGGTGATCTCTCCTGATTTGAGGTCGACAACAAAAAAAAAATTCATATATATATATATATAAATATACATATATATGAATAATGTAAACGCTCTCCGGTTTCGCACGGTACCCGCGCGCGACGCAGAGCGCGAAGAAACGCCCCCGCGCGCCGGCCCCGTGAGGACCGGCGGCGGGTTTCACAGCGTCGTCGCTAGCTCGAAAAGCGTCTCGGGGGGACCGAGAGAGCGCGCCAAGTCAAATTTAACCGGACGTCCGTCCGGCGCTCGCGCGCCGGCGGACGACAGACCGGCAACACTCTCGCCGAATCTTCTCTCCGAAGAGAGAAGACGGCGAAGTCTGGTCGCATTGTGCGCGCGACCCTCAAACAGGAGTGGTCCGTCGACAAACTAAGTCTTGCTCGGACCGCAATGTGCGTTCGAAATGTCGATGCTCATGTGTCCTGCAGTTCACACTCTGACGCGCATTTAGCTGCGTTCTTCATCGACCCACGAGCCGAGTGATCCGCCGTTCAGGGTAATAGTGTTTTATGATATATATATATATATATATATATTGTTTATCGGTTGCGTTTTTTTTCTTTTTTCTCTATCGGAAAAAAAATTACATTTTTCACAGAATATAGCCGGACGCGGGAATCGGGCCGACAGACCCGCCTCCCGCGACACCGGCAGTCCGCGGTTCGCGGCGGCGCCCTAGACGAAATTCCGCCGCAGTGTTTGCTTATTTTGCGCTCTGCGCGTGTGTATAAATATATTTATACTATATAAAAGAATGAAAATTCATTTTATATTATATTTCACAGGAAATGATCCTTCCGCAGGTTCACCTACGGAAACCTTGTTACGACTTTTACTTCCTCTAAATGATCAAATTCGGTCAAACTTTCCGACGCGTCGGATGCCCGAGACGAGCTTCCGCGCACCAGTCCGAAGACCTCACCAAATCATCCATCGGTAGTAGCGACGGGCGGTGTGTACAAAGGGCAGGGACGCAATCAACGCGAGCTGGTGACTCGCTTTTACTAGGAATTCCTCGTTCATGGGGGAGAATTGCAAACCCCAATCCCTATCACGAAGGGGTTTCATCGGGTTACCCGGGCCGTTAGGCCAAGGAGGACACGCTGATCCCTTCAGTGTAGCGCGCGTGCGGCCCAGGACATCTAAGGGCATCACAGACCTGCTATTGCTCAATCTCGTGCGGCTATATATACCGCCGGTCCCTCTAAGAAGATTTTCATTGTACGCCGGTAGTGAAGACCGCGAAACACACTTCCGCGACGCGAACGCCGCAAGATGCGCGCCCGCGGACTCCTGTGATACCGGTTGCACGTCTATTTAATAGGCTAGAGTTACGTTCGTTACCGGAATTAACCTGACAAATCGCTCCACCAACTAAGAGCGGCCATGCACCACCACCCACCGAATCGAGAAAGAGCTGTTAATCCGTCAATCCTTCCAGTGTCCGGGCCTGGTGAGTTTTCCCGTGTTGAGTCGAATTAAGCCGCAGGCTCCACTCCTGGTGGTGCCCTTCCGTCAATTCCTTTAAGTTTCAGCTTTGCAACCATACTCCCCCCGGAGCCCGAAAGCTTTGGTTTCCCGGGAGCTGCCCACCGGGTTAAAATTATGAAACTTCGGCGGATCGCTGGCTGGCATCATTTATGGTTAGAACTACAGCGGTATCTAATCGCCTTCGAACCTCTAACTTTCGTTCTTGATTAATGAAAACACCTTTGGCAAATGCTTTCGCTTTAGTCCGTCTTGCGACGATCCAAGAATTTCACCTCTAACGTCGCAATACGAATGCCCCCAGTTGTCCCTATTAATCATTACCTCTGGTATCAGAAAGCCAACAAAACAGAACCGAGGTCCTATTCTATTATTCCATGCGTACAATATTCAGGCAAGTGTTAGCCCGCTTTGAGCACTCTAATTTGTTCAAAGTAAACAGCCGCGACGGCCCGCCTCGGCGCGCGGCCGCCCGCGAGGACGACCGCAACACACTGGCGGTGGACGCACCGGCGAGAAGCCCCGCAGACGTGCCTGTCGTACCGCATTCGGTAGACCGACACCGCAGGACACAATTTCAACTACGAGCTTTTTAACCGCAACAACTTTAGTATATGCTATTGGAGCTGGAATTACCGCGGCTGCTGGCACCAGACTTGCCCTCCAATGGATCCTCGTTAAAGGATTTAAAGTGTAATCATTCCGATCACGAGGCCTCGGACGAGTCCCGTATCGTTATTTTTCGTCACTACCTCCCCGTGCCGGGAGTGGGTAATTTGCGCGCCTGCTGCCTTCCGTGGATGTGGTAGCCGTTTCTCAGGCTCCCTCTCCGGAATCGAACCCTGATTCCCCGTTACCCGTGACAACCATGGTAGTCGCATAAACTACCATCGACAGTTGATAAGGCAGACATTTGAAAGATGCGTCGCCGGTGCTAGACCGTGCGATCAGCACAAAGTTATCTAGAATCATCTCGAATGGCGACGGACGGGGCGCGAACCCCGCCGCCGATTGGTTTTTGATCTAATAAAAGCATCCCTCCCGTTGCCGGTCAGGACCTCGTTTGCATGTATTAGCTCTAGAATTGCCACAGTTATCCAAGTAACTATGTACGATCTAAGGAACCAAAACTGATATATTGAGCCATTCGCGGTTTCACCTTAATTCGGCTTTTACTGAGACTTGCATGGCTTAGTCTTTGAGACAAGCATATGATTACTGGCAGGATCAACCAGGGAGCTGTTCATTTCTATATCGCTCCAGGATACGAAGGGCGTCTGAGGCGCGACGGAGTCACCCGCCGCGACACGCTCTTTATGTTCGCACCTATATAACTCACATTCTCGCTCGCTCGAGTTTGCACTCTCGCGATTCACGAGTCTGTTCGTTTTACTTTTAAATTCACTTTTTAACAAGTGAACGCTGGACCTGACGAGACGGACCACATGGATCTTCTCTTTGGCCAAAAATTTAATTCCCTTTCGTCAAATATTAACGTACGAGAGCGCACGCCTTCGGCGCGGCAATAGTGGGGACGTGGATTAGAATCCTACGACCGTTCTCGTTTTTGTTCACGGTGTTCTCTGCTTGCGCGGAACTCCAGAGTTTGTAACACGGGCGAAGTGCGATGCTCGCTCAGCCGCACAAAGGAGCTGAACGGCCACACGACGTTGATTTTCGCAAATGTAAAGCCGGCGCGGCATATCGGCCGCCGCAATGTGCGAACGCGGTGAAAAATGTATTTTAGCTAACGCCATGAGAGACGCGCATAATATACGTACGGCGACGGGTGTCGGCGTCTCGCACGCCGGGCCGCCAGCCATGCGGGGAGCCTACGCGCGTTTCAGGCGAAACGTAAATGAGCCGATGGGTAAAACGCGCGGTACGGTCGGGACTTGGCAAATTCTGCGAGATGATTTTATTTTTTCTTTTCTTTTTTCGTTTGAGAAGACGAATATGGAAAGAGATTATGATTGAAAAATTAGACTTATAATTTGGGTAGGAAATATTTTTGTTTTTTTTTTTTATTTTTTATTTTTTTTTTTTTTTTTATTTCACATTCACATTTGGATCGGAAGGAGGGACGAAATAAAAATCGGCGGGGGTGCATTTCGGATCGTCGCTCGGTGGAAATATTCGATAAACGAAAAATTTAAGTTTCACGCGGAGCGCGCTCGCGACCGCCGCGAGACGTCTCGCCGGGAGGGGGCCTCGTTCTCGCATTAAAACTCGGCGAGAGGGTATAAAATATTTCTAAGTTTTTTTGTTTTTTTTTTTTTTTTTAATTTCACATTCACTTTTGAATCGGAAGGAGGAACGAAATAAAAATCGGCGGGGGTGCATTTCGGATCGTCGCTCGGTGGAAATATTCGATAAACGAAAAATTTAAGTTTCACGCGGAGCGCGCTCGCGACCGCCGCGAGACGTCTCGCCGGGAGGGGGCCTCGTTCTCGCATTAAAACTCGGCGAGAGGGTATAAATTATTTCTAAGTTTTTTTTTTTTTTTTTTTTTTTTTTAATTTCACATTCACTTTTGAATCGGAAGGAGGAACGAAATAAAAATCGGCGGGGGTGCATTTCGGATCGTCGCTCAGTGAAGTAAACGAAAAATTTAAGTTTCACGCGGAGCGCGCTCGCGACCGCCGCGAGACGTCTCGCCGGGAGGGGGCCTCGTTCTCGCATTAAAACTCGGCGAGAGGGTATAAATTATTTCTAAGTTTTTTTTTTTTTTTTTTAATTTCACGTTCACTTTTGAATCGGAAGGAGGAACGAAATAAAAATCTGCGGGGGTGCATTTCGGATCGTCGCTAGGTGGAAATATTCGATAAACGAAAAATTTAAGTTTCACGCGGAGCGCGCTCGCGACCGCCGCGAGACGTCTCGCCGGGAGGGGGCCTCGTTCTCGCATTAAAACTCGGCGAGAGGGTATAAAATATTTCTAAGTTTTTTTGTTTTTTTTTTTTTTTTTAATTTCACATTCACTTTTGAATCGGAAGGAGGAACGAGATAAAAATCGGCGGGGGTGCATTTCGGATCGTCGCTCAATGAAGTAAACGAAAAATTTAAGTTTCACGCGGAGCGCGCTCGCGACCGCCGCGAGACGTCTCGCCGGGAGGGGGCCTCGTTCTCGCATTAAAACTCGGCGAGAGGGTATAAAATATTTCTAAGTTTTTTTGTTTTTTTTTTTTTTTTTAATTTCACATTCACTTTCGAATCGGAAGGAGGAACGAAATAAAAATCGGCGGGGGTGCATTTCGGATCGTCGCTCAGTGAAGTAAACGAAAAATTTAAGTTTCACGCGGAGCGCGCTCGCGACCGCCGCGAGACGTCTCGCCGGGAGGGGGCCTCGTTCTCGCATTAAAACTCGGCGAGAGGGTATAAAATATTTCTAAGTTTTTTTGTTTTTTTTTTTTTTTTTAATTTCACATTCACTTTTGAATCGGAAGGAGGAACGAGATAAAAATCGGCGGGGGTGCATTTCGGATCGTCGCTCAGTGAAGTAAACGAAAAATTTAAGTTTCACGCGGAGCGCGCTCGCGACCGCCGCGAGACGTCTCGCCGGGAGGGGGCCTCGTTCTCGCATTAAAACTCGGCGAGAGGGTATAAATTATTTCTAAGTTTTTTTTTTTTTTTTTTTTTTTAATTTCACATTCACTTTCGAATCGGAAGGAGGAACGAAATAAAAATCGGCGGGGGTGCATTTCGGATCGTCGCTCGGTGGAAATATTCGATAAACGAAAAATTTAAGTTTCACGCGGAGCGCGCTCGCGACCGCCGCGAGACGTCTCGCCGGGAGGGGGCCTCGTTCTCGCATTAAAACTCGGCGAGAGGGTATAAATTATTTCTAAGTTTTTTTTTTTTTTTTTTTTTTTAATTTCACATTCACTTTCGAATCGGAAGGAGGAACGAAATAAAAATCGGCGGGGGTGCATTTCGGATCGTCGCTCGGTGGAAATATTCGATAAACGAAAAATTTAAGTTTCACGCGGAGCGCGCTCGCGACCGCCGCGAGACGTCTCGCCGGGAGGGGGCCTCGTTCTCGCATTAAAACTCGGCGAGAGGGTATAAATTATTTCTAAGTTTTTTTGTTTTTTTTTTTTTTTTAAATTTCACATTCACTTTTGAATCGGAAGGAGGAACGAAATAAAAATCGGCGGGGGTGCATTTCGGATCGTCGCTCAGTGAAGTAAACGAAAAATTTAAGTTTCACGCGGAGCGCGCTCGCGACCGCCGCGAGACGTCTCGCCGGGAGGGGGCCTCGTTCTCGCATTAAAACTCGGCGAGAGGGTATAAAATATTTCTAAGTTTTTTTGTTTTTTTTTTTTTTTTTAATTTCACATTCACTTTCGAATCGGAAGGAGGAACGAAATAAAAATCGGCGGGGGTGCATTTCGGATCGTCGCTCAGTGAAGTAAACGAAAAATTTAAGTTTCACGCGGAGCGCGCTCGCGACCGCCGCGAGACGTCTCGCCGGGAGGGGGCCTCGTTCTCGCATTAAAACTCGGCGAGAGGGTATAAATTATTTCTAAGTTTTAATTTTTTTTTTTTTTTTTTAATTTCACATTCACTTTCGAATCGGAAGGAGGAACGAAATAAAAATCGGCGGGGGTGCATTTCGGATCGTCGCTCGGTGGAAATATTCGATAAACGAAAAATTTAAGTTTCACGCGGAGCGCGCTCGCGACCGCCGCGAGACGTCTCGCCGGGAGGGGGCCTCGTTCTCGCATTAAAACTCGGCGAGAGGGTATAAAATATTTCTAAGTTTTTTTGTTTTTTTTTTTTTTTTTAATTTCACATTCACTTTCGAATCGGAAGGAGGAACGAAATAAAAATCGGCGGGGGTGCATTTCGGATCGTCGCTCAGTGAAGTAAACGAAAAATTTAAGTTTCACGCGGAGCGCGCTCGCGACCGCCGCGAGACGTCTCGCCGGGAGGGGGCCTCGTTCTCGCATTAAAACTCGGCGAGAGGGTATAAATTATTTCTAAGTTTTAATTTTTTTTTTTTTTTTTAATTTCACATTCACTTTCGAATCGGAAGGAGGAACGAAATAAAAATCGGCGGGGGTGCATTTCGGATCGTCGCTCGGTGGAAATATTCGATAAACGAAAAATTTAAGTTTCACGCGGAGCGCGCTCGCGACCGCCGCGAGACGTCTCGCCGGGAGGGGGCCTCGTTCTCGCATTAAAACTCGGCGAGAGGGTATAAATTATTTCTAAGTTTTAATTTTTTTTTTTTTTTTTAATTTCACATTCACTTTCGAATCGGAAGGAGGAACGAAATAAAAATCGGCGGGGGTGCATTTCGGATCGTCGCTCAGTGAAGTAAACGAAAAATTTAAGTTTCACGCGGAGCGCGCTCGCGACCGCCGCGAGACGTCTCGCCGGGAGGGGGCCTCGTTCTCGCATTAAAACTCGGCGAGAGGGTATAAATTATTTCTAAGTTTTAATTTTTTTTTTTTTTTTTTAATTTCACATTCACTTTCGAATCGGAAGGAGGAACGAAATAAAAATCGGCGGGGGTGCATTTCGGATCGTCGCTCAGTGAAGTAAACGAAAAATTTAAGTTTCACGCGGAGCGCGCTCGCGACCGCCGCGAGACGTCTCGCCGGGAGGGGGCCTCGTTCTCGCATTAAAACTCGGCGAGAGGGTATAAATTATTTCTAAGTTTTAATTTTTTTTTTTTTTTTTTAATTTCACATTCACTTTCGAATCGGAAGGAGGAACGAAATAAAAATCGGCGGGGGTGCATTTCGGATCGTCGCTCGGTGGAAATATTCGATAAACGAAAAATTTAAGTTTCACGCGGAGCGCGCTCGCGACCGCCGCGAGACGTCTCGCCGGGAGGGGGCCTCGTTCTCGCATTAAAACTCGGCGAGAGGGTATAAAATATTTCTAAGTTTTTTTGTTTTTTTTTTTTTTTTTAATTTCACATTCACTTTCGAATCGGAAGGAGGAACGAAATAAAAATCGGCGGGGGTGCATTTCGGATCGTCGCTCAGTGAAGTAAACGAAAAATTTAAGTTTCACGCGGAGCGCGCTCGCGACCGCCGCGAGACGTCTCGCCGGGAGGGGGCCTCGTTCTCGCATTAAAACTCGGCGAGAGGGTATAAATTATTTCCATGTTTATTATTATTTAGTTTATGAATTATTCATTTATTTATTAGGGCTATGTATAGCGTGTGAGCTCGCCAATATATGGCAGTAAAATTTTTATTGTCTTTGAATTTCCTAGAGTTTTAACCATCGAAAAAAAAGAAGATTGCAAATAAAATCAACAGACAATGGAAATTTGATGTGTATTATTTTAATAGATTGTTTATAACAGAAAAATACATAGAGAAATATGCATTTTTATTTTTTGTAATAAAAACATAAAATTTCCATTGTCTGTTGATTTTATTTGCAATCTTCTTTTTTTTCGATGGTTAAAACTCTAGGAAATTCAAAGACAATAAAAATTTTACTGTCATATATTGGCGAGCTCACGGGCTATACTTACGCCATTTATTATTATTAGTTATTATTTATATCAGCTGGTCTCCAGCTGGTCCGACGGTGCGAGCGTCCACCTTCGCTTATGTTCAATGCAATTCGGACACTTGGCAAATTTACCACGTGTTTTACTTACTAACGGATATTGAAATACATTTTATTTATTTATTTATTTTATTTTGTTTATTAAGAAAAACAACAGCAATACAAAGAAATATACACAACATAATAAAAAAAACATAAAATAAAGCCAAATCAGTTTTTCACATAAATACAATTATAAAAATCCAGTTCAGTTAAATATCAATTATAGAAGTGCATGTGTGCGAGTTTTTTTTTGTGTGTGAGGATGCGTGTGTAAAAAAGTGGAGTGTGGTTTTGGTA
This sequence comes from Micrasema longulum, assembly GCF_059751315.1. Taxonomy (NCBI): domain Eukaryota; kingdom Metazoa; phylum Arthropoda; class Insecta; order Trichoptera; family Brachycentridae; genus Micrasema; species Micrasema longulum. Next base: position 20,512 of record NW_028280659.1, on the reverse strand, counting down.
GGTATGTGAATATGTGTGTGATTGTATATGGGTGTGAGGGTAGGTTTAAGGACAGGGTAAGTGTGTATTCGATATGAGTGAATAGAAACAATTTAAAATTATAATGTAAAAATATAAATATATTTTTTTTTATAACGAAACATAATTTTTTTCAAATAATAGTTTTTTAATTTGTAAATTATTTATGTAAATAATTAGAGTCCAGACCGTAAAAAATTTTACTGTCATATATTGGCGAGCTCACGGGCTATACTTACGCCATTTATTATTATTAGTTATTATTTATATCAGCTGGTCTCCAGCTGGTCCGACGGTGCGAGCGTCCGCCTTCGTTTATGTTCAATGCAATTCGGACACTTGGCAAATTTACCACGTGTTTTACTTACTAACGGATATTGAAATACATCATTTGAAAATAATTAGAGTCCAGACCGTACCGTCATGAGCGTTTTGGTTTTTCGACTTTTCACGATGAAAACAAAAACACTTTGAAAAACAAAAATTTGCAAAAA
>NW_028280659.1:12500-15000 GCF_059751315.1 Micrasema longulum | reverse complement strand
TGTCACAGTTGCAATCGCTCATTCGATTCCCAAATTGGACTTGGCGTTCATCGACGTCGTGCTCACCCAGAGGACTTCGAAGCTGAAGTGCAGCTTCCAGTGAAAGCTCGATGGTCCGCAGAGGAGAGCGATCTTCTGGCGAAGCAGGAGGCCATCGGCACAATAAGCAATGTTCCGCAGTTGCTAACGTATCTGACGGACAAGTGTCCCGGCCGATCGCTGGAGGCTGTTAAAGGCCAACGGCGTAAGGCCGGGCACAAGTCCGCGGTGATGAGGTACATAGCGGAGCTGAGCGTGCAGGTGGCTGGCTCGTCAGGGGACCCCCACGAAGATGAGCGCCTGGTCCATGAAGATAATGTATCCGACTCTACCTCGCATCTCGAGACAAGCAGTTCAAATGATAGAAGCGACTCAATTGTAGATGAGATAGTACGTTTGGCCGACGTACTCTCATCAGCCCCAAATGAATGTTTCAAAATTCCAGAATTAGTTGCAATCGGCAGATCCGTAGCGAATAACGCCGATCAAGCAACAATCTTCTCAGCGTTGTCTGAATGGCTAAGTGGCATATTTCCACAACCGTCTGGTAATCCTTCCGCTCCCCGAGCCACCAATGTCGAGTCAGCCGGAATGAGTAGACGTGCTCGTCGCAACAAAGAGTATGCAGACACGCAGAGTATGTTTAGATCAAACATGTCGCGCTGCGTGAAAGCTATTCTGGACGGCGAGGCGGTGACCGAGTCCGATCCAGCACTACCGCCGTACGAGAGTATGGTTGAGTACTGGTCGGCAGTGGTCACCCAACAATCGAAAGTTCTGGTAGCCAGCCCCCACGAGCTGATCTACCGTGAGAAAGAAGGCTTGGCTAGTCTGTGGAGACCTGTCTCAAGACGTGAGGTGTACGACGGGAGAGTAGCGCTAACTTCAGCGGCAGGCCCTGACAAGGTCTCGCCAAGGAGCTGGAGAGCGGTACCACCCGATGTTGTTTGTATGTTGTTCAACATCGTACTCGCTGTCGGCGGATTTCCCATCTCCGCCTTAGCGAGTAGAACCATCTTCGTGCCCAAGAAAGGAGGCACAGGGCAACCTTCGGATTACCGCCCTATTTCAATCTCATCCGTAATCGTGAGGCATTTCCACAAGATCCTAGCCACTCGATTACTCAAGCTGCGGCTAATTGACCCCCGCCAGCGATGTTTCGACGATGGCTGTGCGGAAAATATTTCCGTGCTAAGTTCACTGCTTAATGAATCGAGGCGGAATCTGAAACCGATGTTCATGGCCTCTTTGGACATGGCAAAGGCGTACGATTCTGTCTCCCATGAAGGCTTATTACATGCAGTAAAGTCGACCGGCTTGCCGGCTCAATTTTCCAATTATATACAACGCCTATATGCTAATAGTAGCACATCTTTTCACCTTCATGGTAAAAACTCACCACTTTTCAGGAGTCAGCAGGGAGTAAGACAAGGAGACCCCTTATCAACACTCCTTTTCCTTTTCTCTCTGGTAATAGACCGGGTATTGAACAAACTCCCGAAGGAGGTTTCTGTAGACTTCTTGGGGCTGCGGCTCTCGGCGTTCGCGTATGCGGACGACGTGCTGCTGTTCGCCACCACACCATGGGGTCTGCAGGAAGCAATAACTGCTTTTGAGGAAGAAGCCGACACCTATGGCTTGAACCTGAACGCGCACAAGAGTGCGGTGCTGTCCCTGGAGCCCAACAGGAAGCGGAAAACGTTCAAGGTATCAGAGGAGGGCGTATTCCGGTCTCGCACCGGTGGGGTCATCCCGCGACTGGGTACTCTGTCTCGATGGAAGTACCTGGGAGTGGTGTTTGATTCCACTGGGGCGCAGCACGCGGGGTTCTCTCTGAAGACCATCCTCGAGAGGCTATCGAGGGCACCTCTCAAGCCTCAGCAACGACTGATGGCATTGCGGAGCTTCTTGCTTCCGCGTTTGTTCCATCAGTTTGTTCTGGGCAAAAGCAGTGGAATCCTCCTGAAGGGTTTGGATATCATGATACGGAAGGAAGTCAGAGAGTGGCTTAGACTACCTAAAGACGTTCCCATAGCGTTTTTCCATGCAGCGGTGAGAGACGGAGGGCTGGGTATCCCATGTCTCGGTCTCTCCATACCCTGCATGATATTCAATAGATTCAGGGCTCTTCAGCACTCGAATTTTCAGGCGGCTCGAGTAGCACACAACTCGGACTATGTCCAATCAAGGATCCTTAGGGCAGAGAAAGCCCTCACCAAAAATGGTATACTCTATGATAAAACTAATAAAATACAAAGTTATTGGAAATCCCTGCTCTACAGTTCTAATGACGGTTATGAACTTAGAGAGGCTTCCAATGTATCCGCTTCGACTGCTTGGGTATGCTCGGGATGCCTCGCTGTCCCAGGACGCGAGTATGTCCAAAATCTTCATGTTCGAATTAATACCCTCCCTACGCGGGTCAGAACGACCCGCGGAAGACGGGAGAACCAAAATATTA
>NW_028280659.1:0-7500 GCF_059751315.1 Micrasema longulum | reverse complement strand
TGTCTGTTGATTTTATTTGCAATCTTCTTTTTTTTCGATGGTTAAAACTCTAGGAAATTCAAAGACAATAAAAATTTTACTGCCATATATTGGCGAGCTCACACGCTATACATAGCCCTAATAAATAAATGAATAATTCATAAACTAAATAATAATAAACATGGAAATAATTTATACCCTCTCGCCGAGTTTTAATGCGAGAACGAGGCCCCCTCCCGGCGAGACGTCTCGCGGCGGTCGCGAGCGCGCTCCGCGTGAAACTTAAATTTTTCGTTTACTTCACTGAGCGACGATCCGAAATGCACCCCCGCCGATTTTTATTTCGTTCCTCCTTCCGATTCGAAAGTGAATGTGAAATTAAAAAAAAAAAAAAAAAACAAAAAAACTTAGAAATATTTTATACCCTCTCGCCGAGTTTTAATGCGAGAACGAGGCCCCCTCCCGGCGAGACGTCTCGCGGCGGTCGCGAGCGCGCTCCGCGTGAAACTTAAATTTTTCGTTTATCGAATATTTCCACCGAGCGACGATCCGAAATGCACCCCCGCCGATTTTTATTTCGTTCCTCCTTCCGATTCGAAAGTGAATGTGAAATTAAAAAAAAAAAAAAAAAATTAAAACTTAGAAATAATTTATACCCTCTCGCCGAGTTTTAATGCGAGAACGAGGCCCCCTCCCGGCGAGACGTCTCGCGGCGGTCGCGAGCGCGCTCCGCGTGAAACTTAAATTTTTCGTTTACTTCACTGAGCGACGATCCGAAATGCACCCCCGCCGATTTTTATTTCGTTCCTCCTTCCGATTCGAAAGTGAATGTGAAATTAAAAAAAAAAAAAAAAATTAAAACTTAGAAATAATTTATACCCTCTCGCCGAGTTTTAATGCGAGAACGAGGCCCCCTCCCGGCGAGACGTCTCGCGGCGGTCGCGAGCGCGCTCCGCGTGAAACTTAAATTTTTCGTTTATCGAATATTTCCACCGAGCGACGATCCGAAATGCACCCCCGCCGATTTTTATTTCGTTCCTCCTTCCGATTCGAAAGTGAATGTGAAATTAAAAAAAAAAAAAAAAAATTAAAACTTAGAAATAATTTATACCCTCTCGCCGAGTTTTAATGCGAGAACGAGGCCCCCTCCCGGCGAGACGTCTCGCGGCGGTCGCGAGCGCGCTCCGCGTGAAACTTAAATTTTTCGTTTACTTCACTGAGCGACGATCCGAAATGCACCCCCGCCGATTTTTATTTCGTTCCTCCTTCCGATTCGAAAGTGAATGTGAAATTAAAAAAAAAAAAAAAAACAAAAAAACTTAGAAATATTTTATACCCTCTCGCCGAGTTTTAATGCGAGAACGAGGCCCCCTCCCGGCGAGACGTCTCGCGGCGGTCGCGAGCGCGCTCCGCGTGAAACTTAAATTTTTCGTTTACTTCACTGAGCGACGATCCGAAATGCACCCCCGCCGATTTTTATTTCGTTCCTCCTTCCGATTCAAAAGTGAATGTGAAATTTAAAAAAAAAAAAAAAACAAAAAAACTTAGAAATAATTTATACCCTCTCGCCGAGTTTTAATGCGAGAACGAGGCCCCCTCCCGGCGAGACGTCTCGCGGCGGTCGCGAGCGCGCTCCGCGTGAAACTTAAATTTTTCGTTTATCGAATATTTCCACCGAGCGACGATCCGAAATGCACCCCCGCCGATTTTTATTTCGTTCCTCCTTCCGATTCGAAAGTGAATGTGAAATTAAAAAAAAAAAAAAAAAAAAAAAACTTAGAAATAATTTATACCCTCTCGCCGAGTTTTAATGCGAGAACGAGGCCCCCTCCCGGCGAGACGTCTCGCGGCGGTCGCGAGCGCGCTCCGCGTGAAACTTAAATTTTTCGTTTATCGAATATTTCCACCGAGCGACGATCCGAAATGCACCCCCGCCGATTTTTATTTCGTTCCTCCTTCCGATTCGAAAGTGAATGTGAAATTAAAAAAAAAAAAAAAAAAAAAAAACTTAGAAATAATTTATACCCTCTCGCCGAGTTTTAATGCGAGAACGAGGCCCCCTCCCGGCGAGACGTCTCGCGGCGGTCGCGAGCGCGCTCCGCGTGAAACTTAAATTTTTCGTTTACTTCACTGAGCGACGATCCGAAATGCACCCCCGCCGATTTTTATCTCGTTCCTCCTTCCGATTCAAAAGTGAATGTGAAATTAAAAAAAAAAAAAAAAACAAAAAAACTTAGAAATATTTTATACCCTCTCGCCGAGTTTTAATGCGAGAACGAGGCCCCCTCCCGGCGAGACGTCTCGCGGCGGTCGCGAGCGCGCTCCGCGTGAAACTTAAATTTTTCGTTTACTTCACTGAGCGACGATCCGAAATGCACCCCCGCCGATTTTTATTTCGTTCCTCCTTCCGATTCGAAAGTGAATGTGAAATTAAAAAAAAAAAAAAAAACAAAAAAACTTAGAAATATTTTATACCCTCTCGCCGAGTTTTAATGCGAGAACGAGGCCCCCTCCCGGCGAGACGTCTCGCGGCGGTCGCGAGCGCGCTCCGCGTGAAACTTAAATTTTTCGTTTACTTCATTGAGCGACGATCCGAAATGCACCCCCGCCGATTTTTATCTCGTTCCTCCTTCCGATTCAAAAGTGAATGTGAAATTAAAAAAAAAAAAAAAAACAAAAAAACTTAGAAATATTTTATACCCTCTCGCCGAGTTTTAATGCGAGAACGAGGCCCCCTCCCGGCGAGACGTCTCGCGGCGGTCGCGAGCGCGCTCCGCGTGAAACTTAAATTTTTCGTTTATCGAATATTTCCACCTAGCGACGATCCGAAATGCACCCCCGCAGATTTTTATTTCGTTCCTCCTTCCGATTCAAAAGTGAACGTGAAATTAAAAAAAAAAAAAAAAAACTTAGAAATAATTTATACCCTCTCGCCGAGTTTTAATGCGAGAACGAGGCCCCCTCCCGGCGAGACGTCTCGCGGCGGTCGCGAGCGCGCTCCGCGTGAAACTTAAATTTTTCGTTTACTTCACTGAGCGACGATCCGAAATGCACCCCCGCCGATTTTTATTTCGTTCCTCCTTCCGATTCAAAAGTGAATGTGAAATTAAAAAAAAAAAAAAAAAAAAAAAAAAAAACTTAGAAATAATTTATACCCTCTCGCCGAGTTTTAATGCGAGAACGAGGCCCCCTCCCGGCGAGACGTCTCGCGGCGGTCGCGAGCGCGCTCCGCGTGAAACTTAAATTTTTCGTTTATCGAATATTTCCACCGAGCGACGATCCGAAATGCACCCCCGCCGATTTTTATTTCGTTCCTCCTTCCGATTCAAAAGTGAATGTGAAATTAAAAAAAAAAAAAAAACAAAAAAACTTAGAAATATTTTATATGTTCGAAGGCGATTAGATACCGCTGTAGTTCTAACCATAAATGATGCCAGCCAGCGATCCGCCGAAGTTTCATAATTTTAACCCGGTGGGCAGCTCCCGGGAAACCAAAGCTTTCGGGCTCCGGGGGGAGTATGGTTGCAAAGCTGAAACTTAAAGGAATTGACGGAAGGGCACCACCAGGAGTGGAGCCTGCGGCTTAATTCGACTCAACACGGGAAAACTCACCAGGCCCGGACACTGGAAGGATTGACGGATTAACAGCTCTTTCTCGATTCGGTGGGTGGTGGTGCATGGCCGCTCTTAGTTGGTGGAGCGATTTGTCAGGTTAATTCCGGTAACGAACGTAACTCTAGCCTATTAAATAGACGTGCAACCGGTATCACAGGAGTCCGCGGGCGCGCATCTTGCGGCGTTCGCGTCGCGGAAGTGTGTTTCGCGGTCTTCACTACCGGCGTACAATGAAAATCTTCTTAGAGGGACCGGCGGTATATATAGCCGCACGAGATTGAGCAATAGCAGGTCTGTGATGCCCTTAGATGTCCTGGGCCGCACGCGCGCTACACTGAAGGGATCAGCGTGTCCTCCTTGGCCTAACGGCCCGGGTAACCCGATGAAACCCCTTCGTGATAGGGATTGGGGTTTGCAATTCTCCCCCATGAACGAGGAATTCCTAGTAAAAGCGAGTCACCAGCTCGCGTTGATTGCGTCCCTGCCCTTTGTACACACCGCCCGTCGCTACTACCGATGGATGATTTGGTGAGGTCTTCGGACTGGTGCGCGGAAGCTCGTCTCGGGCATCCGACGCGTCGGAAAGTTTGACCGAATTTGATCATTTAGAGGAAGTAAAAGTCGTAACAAGGTTTCCGTAGGTGAACCTGCGGAAGGATCATTTCCTGTGAAATATAATATAAAATGAATTTTCATTCTTTTATATAGTATAAATATATTTATACACACGCGCAGAGCGCAAAATAAGCAAACACTGCGGCGGAATTTCGCCCTAGGGCGCCGCCGCGAACCGCGGACTGCCGGTGTCGCGGGAGGCGGGTCTGTCGGCCCGATTCCCGCGTCCGGCTATATTCTGTGAAAAATGTAATTTTTTTTCCGATAGAGAAAAAAGAAAAAAAACGCAACCGATAAACAATATATATATATATATATATATCATAAAACACTATTACCCTGAACGGCGGATCACTCGGCTCGTGGGTCGATGAAGAACGCAGCTAAATGCGCGTCAGAGTGTGAACTGCAGGACACATGAGCATCGACATTTCGAACGCACATTGCGGTCCGAGCAAGACTTAGTTTGTCGACGGACCACTCCTGTTTGAGGGTCGCGCGCACAATGCGACCAGACTTCGCCGTCTTCTCTCTTCGGAGAGAAGATTCGGCGAGAGTGTTGCCGGTCTGTCGTCCGCCGGCGCGCGAGCGCCGGACGGACGTCCGGTTAAATTTGACTTGGCGCGCTCTCTCGGTCCCCCCGAGACGCTTTTCGAGCTAGCGACGACGCTGTGAAACCCGCCGCCGGTCCTCACGGGCCGGCGCGCGGGGGCGTTTCTTCGCGCTCTGCGTCGCGCGCGGGTACCGTGCGAAACCGGAGAGCGTTTACATTATTCATATATATGTATATTTATATATATATATATATGAATTTTTTTTTTGTTGTCGACCTCAAATCAGGAGAGATCACCCGCCGAACTTAAGCATATCAGTAAGCGGAGGAAAAGAAACTAACGAGGATTCCCCGAGTAGCGGCGAGCGAAACGGGAAGAGCCCAGCGCTGAATCCTGCGGCCCAGGCGGGCCGCCGGGAAATGTAGCGTTAGGGAGGAGAGTAATATATACACGCGCGGTCATTAGTCACGGCTGCCTGTCCAAGTTCATCTTGAACGGGGCCCGCTTACCCGCAGAGGGTGCCAGGCCCGTGGTGACGGTAGCCGGCCGCGACGGTCTCTCTCCCCAGAGTCGGGTTGCTTGAGAGTGCAGCCCTAAGTGGGTGGTAAACTCCATCTAAGGCTAAATACTACCACGAGACCGATAGCGAACAAGTACCGTGAGGGAAAGTTGAAAAGAACTTTGAAGAGAGAGTTAAAGAGTACGTGAAACCGTTCAGGGGTAAACCTGTGGAACTCAAACGAGCGAACGGAGAGATTCATCGTGTCTTCCGTCGGAGCCCGCGTCCCGGCGCACACCTCCGCCCTTCGGCACTCGTTGTCGGGGCGGGGGGTGTCCGGGTGCGCAGCCGGGCTCCCGGAGCGCGTGCACTTCTCTCTCAGTATAACACCGCGACCCGTTGCGCCTCGGTCGAATGCGCCGTGCGGCTGTCCCGCCTCGCTCTGCGGGGCGGAGCCGCGGCGTCCACGGCCGGGGCGAGTTTTAAAGCGACGGTAGAGAACGAGGATCGCGTCCGCCCCTTCGGAGGGCGTCCGTCGCGTCACAGCGGCTTCCTTCTCGTGGCCCCCGGCGCCCAGTGCGTCGCGGGTGTCGCGTTTCGGATGTCCGTGGCTAGTGGCGCGCTCTCGGACGGGACGCGTCCCGGTCGGCGGTGGTTTTGTTTTGGGCACTCACAGGACCCGTCTTGAAACACGGACCAAGGAGTCTAGCATGTGCGCGAGTCATTGGGAACACTGATAAACCCAGAGGCGAAATGAAAGTGAAAGGTCGGCCTCGAGCCGGCCGCAGGGAAGATGCGCGGGCGTCGTCAGACGCCCCGCCGCATTCCCGAGGCGTTTCGAGAAAGCCCCCGTGCGATTATCGAGACGCACTGAGAGCGTACACGCTGGGACCCGAAAGATGGTGAACTATGCCTGGTCAGGTCGAAGTCAGGGGAAACCCTGATGGAGGACCGAAGCGATTCTGACGTGCAAATCGATCGTCCGAACTGGGTATAGGGGCGAAAGACTAATCGAACTATCTAATAGCTGGTTCCATCCGAAGTTTCCCTCAGGATAGCTGGCGCTCGAGAAACATGACGGAATTTATTCCGCCATTCTGACAGTCTCATCCGGTAAAGCGAATGATTAGAGGCATTGGGGCCGAAATGGCCTCAACCTATTCTCAAACTTTAAATGGGTGAGATCTCCTTCTTGCTCGAAGATGAAGTAGGAGCTCGGATGGGAGTGCCAAGTGGGCCAATTTTGGTAAGCAGAACTGGCGCTGTGGGATGAACCAAACGTCGAGTTAAGGCGCCCAATGAACGCTCATCGGAGACCATAAAAGGCGTTGGTCGCTCATGACAGCAGGACGGTGGCCATGGAAGTCGGAATCCGCTAAGGAGTGTGTAACAACTCACCTGCCGAAGCAACCAGCCTGAAAATGGATGGCGCTGTAGCGTTCAGCCTATACTCGACCGTCGCAGGCAAGCGGGACGTTCGTGCGGTCTCGTGCCGTGCGATCGTTTTGAAGCCGCGACGAGTAGGATGGCCGCGGCGGTGCGCGCAGAAGGGTCTGGGCGTGAGCCCGCCTGGAGCCTCCGTCGGCGCAGATCTTGGTGGTAGTAGCAAATACTCAAGCGAGGTCCTTGAGGGCTGATGTGGAGAAGGGTTTCGCGTTAACAGCCGTTGCACGCGAGTTAGTCGATCCTAAGCCCTAGGAGAAATCCGATGTTGATGATGGTGTAAAGTTATATTATAATAATATCACACCCGTCGGGCGAAAGGGAATCCGGTTGCAGTTCCGGAACCCGGCTGCGGAACCGTCTTAAAAATCGTTCCCTCGCAAGAGAGTTCGTCGGGGTAACCCAAAGTGGCCTGAAGACGCCGACGGGAGATCCGGAGAGAGTTATCTTTTCTGCCTGAGCGTTCGAGCGCCCTGGAATCCCATAGCGGGGAGATAGGGCTCGGGACGCGAAGAGCATCGCCGATGCGGCGGTGTCCGGATCGGCCCCTCGGACCTTGAAAATTCAGGTGAGGGATACGCGGAGATGTCGCGCCGGCTCGTACCCATATCCGCAGCAGGTCTCCAAGGTGAAGAGCCTCTAGCCGATAGAATAATGTAGGTAAGGGAAGTCGGCAAGTTGGATCCGTAACTTCGGGATAAGGATTGGCTCTGAGGGCCGTGGCGTGTCGGGCCTGGTCGGGAAGAGGTCATCGGCCGAGACGTGGAAGCCGGGCGGGGTCTCCCCGCGCGGTGA
>NW_028280658.1:0-26520 GCF_059751315.1 Micrasema longulum | reverse complement strand
AGAAAATATTAACTAATGACTCGATTATTTCATTATAATGCCGGCTTTTATGATCCGAGTAGAGTGGCATCAAATTGATTTTGATTTTATAAACACTTGCACTTACAGAAACAGAATTCTACGGAAGAGTTATTTTTATTTATATCTCTGACAGTAAATTGTTGTCTCCTCTGAAAGGAACCGACGATAAATTTAATAAATGCAACAAAGTCAAATTAATTTGAGTTAAAATGTACCTAAGTAACACCGAGCTAGTAAAGTGTTAAATGTTTTATTTGGTATCTTTGATATGATGTCACATACTAGCAATATTTATAAATAACTAACCGGGTGAGTTTTCTTTAGTAGAATAAAGAAATTTTTACTAATACACTCGGTTATATTGAATTTAAAAAATAGATGGATGGGTGCTCGCAGTATGATTTGAGTTCAAAAAAGTTGTTTTTGGAGTTACTCAAATAACAATTGAACGAGTTTTTGCGAGCTCACAGCTAAAATTTTAATCTAGAATATTTGTTATTTTTATCCCTGATTAGGTCTCGTTGGCTTCGGCCTGTATGGCCTTAATCGTCTTCTTCCATTCCTTCCTCGGTTATAGAATGTAGGGGTGGGACTTGGGACTGGAGAGACTCTTCTAAATTCTCCTGCTTCTTGTAGAACAAACGTTGGGGGCGAAGGCGGCGGTGGCCGCTCTTGCGGTCTTCTCCTTATGCATACGGAACATCTGAAACAAAATATAGCACATGTGTATTTAATTTAATTTGGAATAAATAGCGAGGTGACAAAGTAAATGTTAACGGTCAAAAATTTTCTAAATGATTAATAGGAAAATATGTAAATTTAAAGGATAGTTAGTTTTGTGATATATTAAATTTGTTTAAACTACTGAATTATTAAATTATGTCCATTCGAGGTCGACCGTCTTGTTAAAGACGGGTCTTAAAGAGATCTAATATAAAAACTGACTTCAAATTGTAGGTCACAGTACATAATCAAAGTCTTATTATAAAATTATACTATTAAAAAAAAATGAAAATCTATTTATTGATCAAAGATCATCTTACCTAATATTATTTTAGGTACGTGTATTTTGTACATACATATTAACTTCAATATCAATACATAGATGGCGCTCCAACACGCTTGTGAATGGTTTCTCATTTAATAACATATATACAAAAATCAAAAAAATGTTACTTGTGTCGATATTCGCTAATAAGCGGAATGGGGAATGTTGTAAAACGTAAAGTGGCCACTTAACCCAGCCAATGACAGGTCATAAGCCCTGTAAACGCTCGAATATCCATAATCCTGAATTTGAAAAAATTCTACCTCATCTCTGTAGGGATATTAATAAAAAAATCATCTTACCTGCTAACTCTTGATGTCAAATCTGCCTTAAGTGTTTGCTGTATCGGTTTTCTAAACATCATATGATCTTCAACTGTGGCCAGCCAATAGGAAAGGATGTTCATGAAGTAATTGCATCTGCCCATTCCATTACATTCAATAAACGGTCGTGCTCTGAATTCTTCAAGACACGATCCAGGAGACACGAGGGATTGCCCAGCACCCTGTGCTCCGGCATCAGTGTGCTAAAAAATTAAAGTAATAAGGTGATGTGACAGCACCACTTCCTCAAACTTCCATGACCCGATTTTCCATTACATATCAAAGTTCTGTTATAGAATGCTGGATTATTGGATGAATAAATTAGGGACTGTCAATCCTTATTTGGTTGACACATGGTAGGAGTAGCTTCGAAAATGAAATGGAAAATGTGTTTACCCTCCCCAGCGTGTCCAACCATAGGGCTCTAATTTGTTTAGATTGTTTACAGTAATAATACTTTTTTTTTTTTAACTCACCGTTTTGGGAGTTCATTGGTTTGATACACAGATACAACTTTATTAAATGAAGCCCCTATAATAGACATCCGTTTGCCTATTTGGGGCTCCACTAATATTCAAATATACTAATTTTTTTGTAAAATGTAAAAAAAAAAATCTATTTGCATTAGGGGAAAAATATAAAAAAGAATTATGTAAAAAAGCTTATTGAAAACTGTTATTGCACTTCATGAAAAAATTGGAAACCTGTATGGTCTACAGACAATTAATATTTTAAGCATGTCTAAACTTTTGCATTTAAATTTTAATTTAATTTAATTTTTGTTTATTCAGAAAAACAACAGCAATACAAAAAAATATACACAACATTATAAAAAAACATAAAATAAAGCCAAATCAGTTTTCCACATAAATACAATTATAAAAATCCAGTTCAGTTAGATATAATTCATAGAAGTGCATGTGTGAGTTTTTTTTTTGTGTGAGGATGCGTGTGTAAAAAAGTGGAGTGTGGTTTTGGTAGGTATGTGAATATGTGTGTGATTGTATATGGGTGTGAGGGTAGGTTTATGGACAGGGTGAGTGTGTGTTCGATATGAGTGAATAGAAACAACTTATATTTATAATGTAAAAATATATTTTTTTTATAAAGAAACATAATTTTTTTCATATAATAGTTTTTTAATTTTGGTTTTAAAAGTGAGTTTACTGCAGTTAAATATGTCTATGTTATTGAAAAATACATTATAGTTACGCGTCAAGCGAATCAGAGGAGAGTTCTGTGCATAGTATTAACAATAACAAATAATATATAAAGATGAATGATGATTAACTGTTTTTGGCAGAGCAGTTAAGTTTAATTTTAATAAATATTTCAACTGACTACATAGATATGGTTTTGTGTATTTTATGTTTTAGATACTAAATTATTTATCCATTATTTCTTTTGGCCTAGAAGTAATGGGCACTGGCAACACCAAGTACTAGGCCCACCAACACACCAAACTAAACCGTTTCCAACTGCAGCGAAATGGAAATCAATCAATTCAATACAATCATCCGTGCACCGAAAACAGTTCACTACAAAGTAATTAATTGTGTCTTTACCATTAAGAAACTGTATCCAACCCATAGTTCCTCCCAGCCACCTGGACACTGAGGAATAGACATGCTCTGACTGTGAACAGCCATCACTCTTGTTGGGGCTTCACAAACTGAGCACCTAGGAAGTTAAAGATAGCTTTAATATTTGCACGATTGCTTGAAATAAATAATACAGAAGTAAATAGAAATTAATATCTACCTAGAGATATATCTCCCGACTTCACTTGCAGATATTGGAGTCATTGTCATAGGCATCGGCTCCATTGTTGACAACCAAAAACTGTAATCGCTTCTTTGTGCAAAATCACAAACTTCGTTCAAGTTGCAGAACATGTAAGGCATAGTTGAAAACTTTTTGAGACAACTTCCAGGTGCACCTAAAGTAAGAAGATTTTGAATTAGCACTATTGTCCACCGAACAGTATTAAAAAAATTTTTTTAGTGAAAATTATCATACCTAAGTCTTGGCCGTGGGATTTAGAATTTCCAATGATATGAAGGAAAGAAAATCCTTCCCACATTTTAATTGTATTTTTAGGACAACTTGGAGTCATTTCAGTCTGGGAGTGTCTTGTAAAGAAGAAGCCTCTACTACTTGGGGCCCCAGGGACAGGGGCTGGGTAGCCTGGGGGTCCTTGAGACCCTCGTCTACCTGCCCTACCTCGAAGTCCCTGAATACCTTGTAAACCGGCTTCGCCTCTTTTTCCGGCCAATCCTGGCAGTCCACGAAGGCCAGGCATGCCATCTTTGCCTCTCATACCAGGGATACCATCATATCCAACAGGTCCAGGCATACCCACTTTACCACCGAATCCAGGTATACCTGGATATCCCATTTCACCTGGCATACCTGGTAAAACATCATTTGCATTAATCGGGTCTCCAACATCTCCTCTCATTCCCTTTATTCCTGATAAGCCATATTGTCCTGACATCCCTTCATCTCCTTGTATTCCCTTTAATCCCACTTCTCCAGTCATTCCTATTTGTCCAGAGTAACCAGTATCACCGCGCTCGCCTTTTTTTCCATCCAGTCCTGGATATCCTATGGGGCCTTCATCTCCGATAATGCCCGAGACACTACCACCACTTAATCCAATCATCCCCATTTCCCCTTTAAAACCTTGGAGGCCCTGTTCTCCTTCAAGACCTGGCAATCCGTAATTTCCTGGCCGTCCTCGTGCTCCTGGTCTTCCGTCATTTCCTTTTTGTCCTTTAGGTCCTGTGAAGGTAAGCCCAGGATTTCCTTGGATACCTTTTGGCCCATCTTTTCCGGAATCCCCAGGAGCTCCTTTTGTCCTACTCGTCCATGTCTTCCAGGCAAACCGTCGAATCCTGCTCTGCCTTGTTCGCCTCTTTCAGCTCCTATCCCAGGCATTCCTGGTGGACCCGGTGGACCGATATCTCCTGTCATCCCAACTTCTCCCATTATGCCAACTTCACCCTGCATTCCTTGGAAACCAATATCTCCGAATTGTCCTTTAACACCAATTTGACCTTCGTATCCGACAGTACCAGCGTCACCTTGCTTACCCCTAAGGCCTTGTTTTCCTTGTTCTCCGTTATCTCCTTTAATACCTATTTCATTGTATGTTATTCCCGGTAAACCGATGAATCCTCTTTCTCCTTCCATTCCTTGTAGTCCGATACGACCAGTCGGCCCTCGGTCACCAGGCATTCCTGGGATTCCTATTCGACCAGGATCACCTTCCATTCCCAATTCACCCTTTTCTCCGACACGACCAAATGCTCCTGTAGCACCTTTCTTTCCTGGGAATCCACTAAGTCCTGATCTACCTGGCGTTCCCTGTCTGCCTTTGGCTCCGGTATTACCACGAGATCCCCTAATTCCTTCAATGCCGAAATCTCCCTCATCACCCTTTTCTCCTATATCACCAGGTTTACCATCGTATCCGGAATCTCCTACCATTCCTTTGTTTCCGATAATCCCGTCAATTACATATCCCGCCTGTCCTTGTTCTCCTTTCAACCCAATAGCACCCATAACTCCATCAAATCCTGGAGGACCTATAAGTCCCTCTTCACCAATATCTCCTTTAAGGCCACTAAATGAGATTTCTCCTCTAGGTCCAGGTGGTCCATCTATTCCAGGTAATCCAGTGTAACCCTTTATTCCCGATCTTCCACTTAGTCCTTCCCTTCCCGTTAGACCCACATCTCCAAAAATGCCTTTAAGTCCGTACGAGCCAGGTTGACCCTTTCTTCCAGGTGAACCAGGTTGCCCTGTTTCACCATCGTCTCCCAAATCTCCGGCTTCGCCGGGAGTTCCGGGAACGCCCATTCTTCCATTCAAGCCTCTGTATCCTTCTATTCCCAAATCGCCAGTTGGTCCCCGTATTCCTTTTCGCCCCGTCTCGCCCTTTA
This sequence comes from Micrasema longulum, assembly GCF_059751315.1. Taxonomy (NCBI): domain Eukaryota; kingdom Metazoa; phylum Arthropoda; class Insecta; order Trichoptera; family Brachycentridae; genus Micrasema; species Micrasema longulum. The sequence continues at coordinate 21,181 of NW_028280658.1, read as the reverse complement.
ATCCATTGAGACCATAGCTTCCTTTAGGTCCATCGGGTCCTCGTAGACCCTGGTCTCCAATAAGACCAAGTTTTCCTGGTCTTCCCGGTGTTCCTGGCATTCCTGGCTGACCAGGAATAATATCGCCTTGCATTCCTTTTCTTCCCTAAAAAATAGTGTCATGCTTAAATTTATATTTCAAAAAGAATTTATTCAAAAAATGTTTTTTTTTTAAATACCACCCCTCGATAAAATACGGCGTGTATTGGAAAATGCAAGTAGAAAGTTGTGTGTTTTTTTTTATGTATTTGTTAACGGAATTTCAAACTAAGTAAAAAAAATAAGGATTTATTTTAGTTATTAATTTAGAAGAACTTCTTACATCATTTAAAGTAGTTAGTTTTTATTATTTTTTTCATACATTTTTGAGAAACTGCGGTACAATTTGACGTTCTTTTATATCCAATTCCCCCAAGGACTGTGAACATCCTCATAAGATTTTAAAAAAAACACAACAAATTATTGTTTTTACAATTGATTAAAATAGTTACCCTCAATCCGCTTAATCCTTCTGGTCCGGGAGCTCCCTTTAGTCCAGTCGATCCCTTTTCCCCCATATAGCCCGGTCTACCGGGGATTCCTTCTGCTCCCTCGTCTCCCGCGTCTCCGCTCCTTCCGCTCGGGCCGCGGAGCCCCGTCTCCCCGCGCAGGACCGACAGTCCCAAGTCTCCGCGGGACCCTTTAGCGCGGGAGGGGCGGGCATCCCGTCGCTCCCCGGCTTTCCTGACAAACCCGGCCTGCCCCGAGGGCCGATGTCCCCCGGTAAACCACCGTAGCCCTTTAGACCTTTAGGCCCCGAAATAGTCAGACCAGGAGCTCCACGCGTCCCCATCAGCCCGACGAATCCCTGATCTCCTACTTCTCCGCTTACTCCGGGCTTTCCTCTGGGTCCTGAAAAAGGAACGCATTTTTAATTTCTAACTTGACATCTTGATTTCCATTCATTTGGGACTAGTTAGTTACATTTACTTACGACCTGAAAATAATTATAATAGGAAATGAGTAATTTGCATGAATGCAAATAAAGTAAAACTCCAATCATCCGGATTAATGAGTGTCACACGTTATCACATAAAAATTTACTAGAACATGTCCAGCAAAGTTAATCGCCTTGACGATGAAACGCGCTGGCCGCCAGCGCCCTTTTTTATTTGTTATTATAACATCTCCTTTATTTTTTATTTCCTGATAACGATCCGGTTATTTGGCAATCCGGATGGCTGAAGTTCGGATAAATGTAGATCTACTGTACTACATTTTTTCCAAGAAAATAATTACATTGCCAACAAATATGTTTACTACTATTATGATACAGGATCAAGGTGCTGACAGTGGCTCACGTGAGTAAGTGGTTCAATAATTATCCTGCACGTAAAAGTATAAGCACTTCAATTTAATCTTTAAAAAGCCCAGAGAGAATATAATAGCTTTGCTGGACAGTATTTAAATCCTTCTATGGAATGGCTCCAATATCGGATTGGATTGGATCTCTGTATTAGGGAAAATACATGTCAAAAATAAATTCTCTCGGGTCAGAATTTGATTCAGGCAGAGGAAAACTTGTCGAACTCCGACGCTGCCCAAACACTAGGTTCAGAGATCGGCTCCTTTGCCTGGACCAATTGCCTTCACACTTGCGAATCGTCGACAGTCCCAGTTAGTTCTGAGCCCTTATTCTGTAATTTTTTTAATAAATTTATTCATATCGTATGAGAAATTTTCCATTGAGTTTGAGTGAGATATGAAAAACAAACGACTTTATGAAACCAAATTGTGACCGAAAAAGGGTTCAGATCTCGACTGAAACTCACATCTTTCTTTTATCATACCCTCAATTTTAAAAGCAGAGTTGTAGTTGAAGAATTGTAAAGCGCTCTTGAGGTGATTTTTCACGAAAATGGCGCTAGGTATATAAATCAGCCAAATATTATCATTTAGACGTTTACCTTGATCTCCAGGAATTCCTTTATAACCTTTGTCTCCCCTTATATCTATGTAGGGTTCATTATAAAGTTCGCCGGCTTCTCCCATAGCTCCACTGTCTCCTGGCTCTCCCGCATCACCTCTGAAAATATCATTATCCATTAATAATATATTAAGTAATGTTAGACATACGAGTACATGCAATAAAAAATCTCCTTTGACACACTCTTAACTGCTTTTAAATTGATAGCGACAGCCAAATCTATTATATTATAGTAAGTATAATATGTTTGTAGCCTGGGTGGTATGCTGAAAGTAAAAGGGGCATTCTATAAAATTACTTAGCAAACGGTATTCAAAAGAGTAGTCGTAAGGGATCTTTCTGGCTTGCCAAACCCAACGTACTAATACATATTATATTACGCCTATTCCTATAAGAAGAAAATTTTGTGTGAGTGGTTTTTGCGTCATTTTGCCTCAATGATATGTATGTATAAATTAATTTAAAATGTCAAACTTGAAAAATGGAACGGCACCATAAGATGATCATATACATCCGGAATTTTAAAAAAATCAGCATGATTGGCATTGTTGGCCCTTTACACCTAATGACTAAGGTATGGGAACAAGAGAGGTGCTCGAGAGACTGGGTAAACTGGGAGATTACCGCATTGCATGAAAAGGGTGATCCATTAAACTGTGATAACTATCGTGGCATCACGCTACTTAGTGTATCGGGGAAAGTATTTGCATTCGTAATACTGCAAAGAGTTCAAGGATCCATTATGCGAGTATAAGGAGAGAACCAGGGCTGGTATTCTGAAAGGAATTGCAAGCAAAGAGATCGCTCTGTTAACGTGTACTTAGTATGTAAATACGCACTAAAAATTCATTTTCTTCGCGCGCTTTTGCGTTAAGAATACCACCCTAAACGGGTTTCCTACCTGCCAGATCATGTCCTATATAGAGTTGGGATAAGTATGCGTCATGGTGTAGAGGTGGGCTCATTCGCCTATCATGCTTGAGGTCTCAGATTCGATTCCTAGTAGCGTCACGTAAAATATTTGTTTAACAGGTGGTTTATCACTGCAATATTTCACTGTTCCTGGACTGGAGCCCTAAGCGTAAGACTGATCATCTAACCTTTACGTTTCAGATTATCGAGATGCGCTGCATTTGGTATTCTAATGTAGTGCCATATGCACTTTCGGGTGCGAAAGGGATATGAAAACAGCTAAAGGAAGCTGCAGTTTTCTGAAATTTTAAAAATGCAAACTCACCTATATCCCGCATAGCCTCTATCTCCCCTGAGGAACTCTTTGGGAACATAAGCCTGGGAGCCTCTCAGCCCGGGTCTGCCCGGGAGTCCGTCTAACCCGTTCCTGCCGGGAACACCAGATGGACCTTGGTCTCCCTCGTGTCCCTTGGTGCCCATACGCCCCGGCCATCCCGCTATTCCCGGGATTCCCGGGATACCGCGATTGCCTTCCAGTCCCGGAGAACCTTAAGAATTATCAGTACTTAAAATACAATTCTGTTATTTTACATTGAATATTAGATTTATCATACTTCTTCTTTTCCACGGACGCTCCTAAGTGGAGCATGTGGACATAACCAAACGCCTCTAGGGTTGCTATTGTAAACGCCCTAGGGCTGTAGAGTACGCTTTTATATCGTGTATTTACGCGCTCTACGGCTGCGAGAGCGTTTTAAAATACCAGTCCTGGAGATCTTATCGCTAGCCAGAACTCTCGCCTCCTCTCTCGTTATTCCCGCATGTCTAAGCTCCGCCGAATAAAGCCGAAAGATCTTCATCGACGGTCTTTCAGGACGGCGAGAGTCCGTTCGTGAGAAGAAGAGGCAGTTCGGATTGAGGCTCTCCTGAGGCATCCGCAGCATGTGTCCAAGCCAGGTCCACCACCACATTTTCAAAACGCTCATTATAGGATGCTGCTGCATCCGTTCTCGAACTTCAATGTTATTTATTTTACAGAAACAAACAGTCGACAATGATATAATAACATGAAAAATATACAGTTTAAAGACAGACCAGCAAAGTTTCTAAATAAAAATCATACATATTAAATTGTGGTACAACAAAAGGATGTGTTTATGTGTATTTGTGTGGAAGTAGGGGTTCAGGTGTGTGTAAGTGTGAGCATCATAAAATAGCAAGTGGGATCGTATCGCTATGAAATAGAACCATATTATGCCTAATATTCCCCTCACGCTCTTACTCTCAAAACTCGGAAGTGGTGTTTTGAGCTTTAGTTAAGTGCCGGGACACGCTCTCATACTGGAGTACTGGCATTATACAATGTTTTATCATTTCACAACAACATTATTTCTATATTTCAATTAACGCCGACTACCGGTTGCAGAGCAAACCTGGATCCCATGTTAGGGCATAATCAACTGAATCGGGTTGTGGCCCTGTGGCTAGTGTCTCGGACTCACAAATCAAACGTCCGTGGATCGAATTCTACTCTACCCCAGCTTGATTCCCATTTTCTAATAGTGAGTTAAAACTCGTTAAAAATGGCCTTCAAAATGAAATATTTGGGTAAATCATAAGAACGCAAATATTTCTTTTTAAAAAAAATGGAAAAAAATTGAGGGTTTATTTACTGGTAACATGTAACCGTGTTAAGGGGGAGTGACGTGAAAAATGCTTTAACGTGATATTTCAATCAGACATTTAAAACACTTGCGGCAGCTCTAGTCAAAATATAAAAATATGTTAATAAAATTTAATTTTTCTTCTATCCTTTAATAAATTTTGCTTATTTTTTTTTCTTGTAAATTAGTAAAATGAATTATCAAATATCAAGAAAGCGCTAAAAACATCTAAAGTTCCACTGACCACCATTCAAGAACATACGAGTACAACAAAATATTGACTTATTTTGTTAAGTTTTACATGAACTGTTTTATTTAGGTATGACTAATTTTGAGTGTGAAATTATTACCTTTGTCTCCATCCATTCCTCTATCGGGACGAATGAGGCTTTCTGCTGGATATATGATTCGCCCCTGCGGTCCTGGCTTTCCTCCGAGTCCCCGTTCTCCAACTGGTCCCTTTTCTCCCTTTTTACCGACTCGTCCTTTGACGCCCTCCCTCCCGGGCATACCCTTGACTCCGCGCTTCCCCAGTGCCCCGGGGTATCCCGGCAAGCCGGATTGGCCCTCACGCCCTGCGTCCCCAGTTTCCCCCTTCGGACCATCGCGACCTAGAGACATCAATATAAGATCAGCACGTGCTTAAACAATAATAACACTCATATTTAGAGCTTCTATGTCAAATTTTACTAAACAGAAATGTAGATCATGTGAACTGCCAGCAGATGCTATTATTAGTTGACACAAAAATTTACATCCATTATTTATGTCCTGTACCCTTCATAAATATGTCACAGGGTTATTTCAGATAGTTGCAACAAATTCAAATATCTCTCGTAAAAAATAAAATCTTCACAAAAGTTAACAGCAGGAAAAAAATAAGATATATTGATGTTCGTTCTAACGAATACAGAATCTGTCTACAGAATAGTGAATTTTACACAATGCATAAAGGGATCACTTACTCCATCAAATGACAGGTCGTAGATCCTGTGTTGAAATGACTTTGTCTTCATGATTTTGATAAAATTATAAATAAAGTTATTAACAAATCTTCTTGGTTTAGTTTTACTTAAAAAACGTTCTTCATTCCGTTGAAGTAGCTACCAATATAAATACCTAAATATATGTTTAAACGTAAAAAGCTAAATCAAAATAAATAAAAAAAGTAAATGTCTAAAATAGTACTTTTTCGTTTGTGATATTAAAATTTTGTTGAAAAGTAAATTTTAAGAAATATTTTATTACGAATAGACATTTAGTTTACGCCATTAAATTATTAATTTGAATCAACAATGTTTTGAGTATGTCCAAATGCTTGCAGACTGGCTGGATTCTGAATGACAGGTCGTCATAAGCCCTGTAAATGCCTAGACTCCCATATTCCCATCTCAAAAATGTTTTCCCTCTCCGTTGCAACAAATTTAAATATTAATTTGAAATTACGCAGACCGATTATTTTCGTGTCGGGTCGATCTCTAATATTTTTAATATATTATGTAGTTATATTAGTAATAGAGAATTCTATGTTCATGCAATTCGTCATGACTAATCCCGCGGGTAACGATTGCAAAAATGTAATAGATGAAGTAACGTGCTGACTATCAAGTATCTGGCCGCGGCATGTACCAACAGAAGAGTCGCGATAAGCGCGTCCCCGGCCCGGCAGCCCACACGCAGGACATCCGGAGCCAGAGGAAGCCGATTACTCTGTCGAGAGACTTATCTCTGGTCAGAGCTGGAAGGCGGTTCGAGGTATTCCGCCATTTGCACTTTAGTTAGGTATAACCTCAATTTAAGGTGGGTCATGCCACGATCTGATGATAGTTGAAGTAGAATATAATTATTTTTACCTGAGTAACAAATCGGACAGTTGTCTCCTCTCGTGCCTTTAAGTCCATCACGCCCGGGCGTTCCCGGATATCCACCATCTCCCGATAACCCAGGTTTACCCCGTGGGCCGTCATCACCCGGCGGTCCCATAATATTGAATCCCTTTCCAGGAAGACCCTTAGGTCCCGCATATCCAGAATCTCCCCTCTCTCCCGGTTGTCCGACGATTCCATCTAATCCAGGTTTTCCATCTTCTCCATCTGGTCCGATTACGTAAAGTCCCGGTAAACCCTTTTCTCCTCGGACGCCGACGATTCCCGGTGAACCCTCTCGTCCTTGTATTCCGGGTGGACCCTGAGAGCCGTCCACGCCTCTTTCTCCTTTGATGGAAGAGCCTCTGGGGCCCGGGTAGCCGGCGGTTCCCGGTGGTCCCGGAGGACCCGGTGGACCCAGCATTCCGACTAAACCAGGTATTCCGTTAATACCGGGTTCTCCTTTGGGACCGTTAAAACCGGTTGGCCCTTGGAATCCAGCGTTTCCTACTGGTGCAGGGTCGTTTAGGTATGGATCGTATTTTCCCGGAGGTCCTTGAGAACCTTGCCTTCCATGGGACCCTTGTTGACCGTCTTCACCTATGGCACCTTTTTCGCCATCGAATCCATCACCGCCAGAAAATCCCGGGGCACCCTTCATGCCCTTATCCCCACTAGGTCCCGAAGGGCCAACTTTTCCCATCTTGCCTTCGTGTCCTTGGTCTCCAATAGAGCCTTTGTCACCCTGAATTCCGAGAATACCTGCACGACCCTATAAAATAATCGCAAAAAATATATCCATTATAAACTGTACATGTGTGCGAGTAATTTATCTTGGAAATAACAATTTACTCACTGAGAAACCAATGGAGCCTAGTATTCCTTTGACCCCCTTAGATCCAGTATCACCCTGGTATCCTTTTTCTCCCTTAAGTCCTTTGGCAAGTCCCACGGTGTACTCCCCACTCGGTTCCGGGTGGGTGAGTTCCCCGGGAGGTCCTTGATCTCCTAAAGGTCCTCTTTCTCCCTTCTCTCCCTGCGGTCCCGTTGTGTTATCACCTAAGGCGCCCCGTGCACCCGTATCACCTTCTTGTCCTGGCGGGCCCTGTTAAAAAAAACATCATCATGACAGTAATAGTATAACTCGCTCTTTTTGTTAGGTTCTTGTGCCGTCATGAATTCAAAGAATTTTTAATATTAAAAAAAACATTAAGTATATGTTATTAATTTAATTAAAAAATGGGCTAAGCTACGCTACTAAACTTGTCTAACATGGTTTTTCAATTTAGCAACGTTTTTTTTTTTAGGAATTTCGCCTCCTTATTTAATTTATTTACATACGCCACATTAATGGCATTTTAATAAAAATAGGCACAAGAATTTTAAAGTCGAATTAGTCTAAACTCAAGATATACGAAATAAGAAAAAAAAATAGAGTTACACAAAACAAAAATATGTAAGACAAGGGGCACAAAGTAAATCAATTAATTTTTTTGTGGCCTTGAAAAATATTTTATTTAGTAAAATGTACATTGAAGATCAGAAACGTGAGTCGAGAGACAAGCATTACGTTGAATATAATATATCATCTACTCGGATATGAAATAATAAATACGAAATAAAATTACCCCATCACCAACATAACCCGGTGGCCCATAAGCCCCCTGGTATCCTCTAAGGCCCGGGATGCCCGGGCTGCCGTCCCTCGCTGGTTCGCCGTAGTCTCCTTTCGCCCCCGCACTGTTGATGCCGCCTTCGCCGGCGAGGCCCCTCAAGCCGGCTGGCCCCATATTGCCCGGAGCCCCCCTCGGGCCGGGATACCCCGGGAGCCCCATGGATCCTGACTGCCCGTCGGTTCCATTACAGCCATCTAGACCGAGGATTCCGCGGACGCCTTCTGGTCCTGGTATACCCTATCGGAAATTTAAATTACGTACACAATGATGTATCAATTCAAAGACACAATGTAACCATAAATAATTACGCAAAATCACAAGATCCTAAACACATGTTGTCTTCTCAACTTATTTAAATACCACCTCTTTTTGACAAATAACTTTGCGTATTATACCAGTAGCTCAATCACAAATAACTATCGACGTGCTCAAAAACATGCTAAGCATTTAAGCGATCACAATGAACAATAATGAACGTGCTTAAGTTATCGCATTCATAAGTCAACGCGTGTGTAATCTCTAAGTCAACGCTCGTGTCAGTTTGTTTTTAGATTTCCTCGTAAATAAATACAATTAAAAAATTATGTAAGGCTGAGACAAGCATTATCGACAAAATCAAATAAATACTATGTCAGGCTTAAGAGAGAGATGTATGCCAAAGATCTGGCTTTTAGAACATGATTTTTAATCTAAATTTGTTGCAACAGAGAGGAAAAACAAATTAGAGAAGGTAATATGGAAGTCTGGGCATTTATCGGGCTTATGACCTGTCATTGGATGGTTTTTTATTGTTATTTTTTTAAAATCATTCTTATGTTGTTGAAATTCCATTCGTCAATGCGTTTTGTAGCTGCCAGACTTTTTGTGATGTTAGCTATCATATTATGTAAATGTCATCAACTATCAAATATCTAAATTGAGTAAATGGGGTCTAGAATTTCAACCGTCCATTCGCTCAGTAGCTGCAAGACTTGTTGCTATCTAACTTCAAATTTTATAAATTTGATTTTTATTTCGTTTTTTAAAATATCACTTAAACTCTAAACTTCATTGTTAAAAATAAAATAAAAATAAAAATGTAAATAGGGGCTAGATTTCTTATTGTCCATGCGCTCTGTAGCTGCAAGACGTGCTGTTATCTAGCTCCTATATATCATAATTGTTATATATTATCCTAGAACTAGAATCCCAACCATCCATGCGCTCTGTAGCTGCAAGACGTGCTAGGATATTTATTTATTGTACAGCACCCTTGAGCTGATTTTCACGAAAATAGCGCTATGTAAATTATCCAAACATTATTATTATTATTATTTAAGTGGCCACTTTACACACTGTGTAACATTCACCATTTTGCCCGTGTTTAAACATCCACATTTCCTCAACTCTTTTCTCTCAACGTGAATGTGACACAGTGCGTAAAGTGACCACTTAAACCGGCGAATGGCACGTCATAAGCCCTGTAAATTCCTAGGCTTCCATGTTCCCTTCTCAAAAATGTTTTTCCTCTCTGTTGCTACAAATTTAGATCTGAATAACTCTCTAGGGAGGAAATCCAGCCTGTTTGCAAACATTTGGACATACTCAAAACACCGTGGTTTTCTATGTTGAGTTTTTTGTATTTGATTTTAATTTTTTATTCGGACCATTTTGCTTTGAATTTTCTATATTGTACATAATTTTCATGTTTACGTATTCATAGTAATAAGATTTTGGCATGTTGTAGAATTAAAAGATAATAATATTTTTATGTATGTTTATAAGATCTTAGTTATAAGCACCTACTGACGAATTGTCATCATGCAGTTCAGTTTTTTTTTTCATTTATTTATTTTTTACATATTTATTACAGCAATTTACAATGAATTATTTATACAACAAATTAATTAAGTAGTAAAAGTAAACATATTTTTTTTGCTGGTGGTTCATCTAAACTGCCTAACTAGGGATAGCTTCCCCGTTCTAAGGCAGTAAAATTTGAACTACTACTACTACTACCATCACGCCATTTCCCCGTAGGGGTAGGCAGAGAGAATGGACCGTCACACACGTCTATCCTGGCATACAATCCTAGCCTCTTCCACATTCATACATCTTGTCATACATGCCCTTCGGTTCTGTCTGCTTTTGACATGACCAGACTTAAGATTTTGGTTTATCTGATCATGCCACGTCTTCCTTGGTCGTCCTCGTCTAACGTTGCCGTTCATTTTTGCCATATATACTTGTTTTACCATTCTCTCGTCGTCCATTCGTTCTACGTGACCAAACCATCTCAGATTTACACTCTCGCCTAATAGTCATACATTGATTTCCCACATATTCGTCTAAGAGATCGCATTTCAACCGCGTTCACTCGGCTTTCATCCTTCCTCTGCCAGTTCCATGTTTCACTTCCATACATAAGTGTTGGGACTAAAACTCCGTTGTGCACTGCCAGTTAAGCTTCGATTGACATATTTTTATTTGAAATTACTGTGCTTAGTGCTCCGTTCATTTTGTTGCCCGCATTCACTCTTCTTTCAACATCTTTTTCTACTCTTCCATCTCTTGAAAACATGCTTCCCAGATACACAAATTCTTCTACTTGCTCGAGACATTCGTTGTTTACATTTATTATGCAGTCAGTAACCTCACTATCCCTTTCAAATACCATCACTTTTGACTTACAAAAAAAAAAAAAAACAAAACAACACAACGCTTAAAATTTGTATTTTATAACAATATTAAAAAGTAATTACCGTTTTATTATTGTGTGTGCATTTTCAGTCTCAGTAAATAATAAATATTCAGTGAAAACATAAATAATACCAAAATCTCTATATCCTAAGTCATTACTAGTAAAACAAGAAATCAGCTTACGCTTAGTTGAACTTGCTATTGGTATTTTTTTTAGTAAATTAATAAAAAAGAAAAAAAAAAGTGTTTAAAACGATGTGTTATGAAGGTATGCAGAAATGATCGTTTCATTCGGCCAAAGTAATTTCGTTATTACACTTTTTGAATACTTGACAACATTTTCTATTCTTCTTATTTTGAAAAGCTACCGAATACCTTAGTGTACCCGTGCTAAGCACATAATTTATTAAGTATTACAAAATAATTGTAAGATAATGTGATTTGTCAATATTGCATTTATTGCCACCATTATAACACCGCAGTTAAGTATTTCAAACTGAATTTACTAAAACACTATAGCCCTTAAAATATAGCTCAATTAGAATGACATTTGTCAGAAAAAGTGACGACATAACTTTGTAGTAACGTCAAAGGAGTTATTTATATTGAAATCGAATTATTCGAAAAATCATTCGTTTCTGGCGTGTTAATTTTTTTTAATACAATGCTTGATACATAAATCAATATTAATATTTAAAATCAGCTTTAAAACTAAAAAAAATAATAAACTTAATTATTAACGACGTTCTTACAAGGTTACATCATTTTGCAAAAACGTTAGAGATGGACAAATTAATAAATGTTAATTGATCGAATAAAAAAATAGTTCATTTGATGTTGTTCATGAAAAAAGCATAAATAATTTTTTGTGAATAATTGTGTTAAACACACTATAATAGGCTTGTTTTTGCGTTTTTATATCAATTTTCGGAAACAGAGTTTCATGATTGCATGAAATAACTAATTAAATAGATTTGATAAGTGATCAGTAATTTCCATCACTAATGAAATTAATTTGACAGCTGTCATTCTAATCAAGCTTTATTTTAAGGACTATTGATTAAATAACCCCTATAACTTATAAACCCATTTTGAATCCACACAATCAATATTCCTACAATATATTGTTATTATGAGTAAATTTCCCCCGCAAATCGTCCTTAACATTGTAAATAATAATAACGTATTTTTAATTCAGAAATAGGTACTCCGTTAATTCTATGACTGTGAATAAAGCGAACACACCTTTTCATACGTATGTCATTTCTACCTTGTCGGGAATTGAACCCAGGACTACGGTACTGCACCACATGGCGTACAAATTAATAGATTATTAAAAAAGACAGCGTAAATACTTACAGGAACACCAGCAACTCCTTGGAATCCAGGTAGGCCCAAGTCTCCCTGAAAATATGTGATATTACAAAAGATGTCATTGCGTATGGGCCTAAAAAATACTGTTAGTAAAATAATTACCCAACTTAAATAAATTATTGTAGATTTGAATTAAAATGACAGCACGAGCGGCGATCAGTCGAGGTCATAAACTTAGGGCCAATCATAACTTCTCAACCTTCTGAAGAAGTACTTGACTATTGGGTGTTACCATAGGTTGCGTCCGTTTTTTTTACAAATTACAATAGTGAATTCTCCTTCATTATTTTATAAAAAAATAGTCAATGACAGCTTTATTCCCTCGATTAAACGTGAATAGAAAGAGGAGTTTAAAATACTCACTTTCGTCTAGTTAACATTCCATTTTAAAGACTTTAAATCAAACAAAACCATACCATTTTGTTTTACCATACCATTTTGTTTAAATTTAGGTGCTCATTTTTTAATTTGGAAAAAAATGGATACATTAATTAATGTCAACACCCAATAGGAAAAAAACCACATCGAAAGAAGGTCGCTTGCGTTAATTTTGTAAATTAATTTTCCACTGCTTGTGGGATTAGTTTTGATGACTTTTGAGTCTCAGGTCTCAGCACGCCAGCATTGTTTATAATTTGTTATTATAGCATCACCAGAGTCCACCTATTTCAAATCTGAGTTGAAAATTATCGTTCAGAGCCGATTTCAATTTCAATTTGATTTATTCATATATATGTACATTACAAAATGGAATATCTTAATTCATAGATATAGAAATAATTAAAATAATAAGGTAAAATTAAGTATATATTGAAATAACACATAAGTATACATAACATCCAGAGAATAATATGTCAAAAAAATAAGAGAATCTTGTAACGAAAAACTCCCTCAGGGACTTGAAAAATGTCAATGTCCAAAGTAATATTGTTCAACATAGAAATAGCCCTTCCAACAGGCATACCTATTGGCAGGCTAGTCCTGCATATTGGAATGTGAAACAGTCTATTCTGACGCTGTCTAAGGTAATTATCTGGAACATAAAAGCTAATGCTCCGCATAATTTCAGGGTTATCAATAATACCGCTCAACAATCGAAAAATCGAAAGAAGTGCGTATTAAATACACATTCCGAAAGAAACCGAAGAAATTTCTTCTGAACCCTCTTCACCATAAGAGAGTACTTCAACTCATACAGTCCACAAATCATCGAGCCACTCTCGAGTCTACTTCGCACCAACGAGTTATAAAGAATTCTCAGTACTCGTGTACTACCAAAAACTCTGGTAGTACGCAAGACAAATCCTAACATCTTCAACAAACTACTACAAACTGTTTTGATCTGATCATGAAATATCAGGGAACTCACAAGAGTGATGCCTAGATTTTAAACCTTCGAAGTCCGCATAAAATTCTGGTCATTCATTCTATAGCGGAAAAAAGCGTTTTGTGGGCCCTGATTAAAGAAATAACTGAGCATTTTGAAAAATTGAACAATAATTTATTTCGTCTTCCCCATTCAGATATTTTTATTATATCCGCCCGGAGAGTACGAAAATCATCCAAAGTTTTAACCCTAAAAAATAATTTCAAGTCATCTGCGAATAATAAAAAAACGCAAACTGACTACAACTTTTTAATATCATTGAATAAAATAGAGAACAGCAATGGGCCCAGGTTGAATCCTTAAGGGAACACCTGAGTAAGTACAATTTTTTTTTTGATAACAAGATTTAAATTATATTATGCTAAATAAAAATAGAAAGTACAGTCTATGTCTATGGCAAAAAATGATGCACGAAACCTTATTAGGAGTTGACGTAAGAGTTATTAAAGTTGTATTATCAGTTCTTTTAAGATTTTTAATGTAAAATAATAGGTTTTGTACGTACCAACACAAAAAAAAAAAAAAAAAATATTCAGCTAAGTTCAGATCACTATACTCAAAATCTTATGAAATCGGTTGAACGAATCATAACCATGTAATTTATAGTTCTCATTTTCATTCGTTATGCGTTAAATCAAGTTGTAAATAATCTAATATTCCATAATAGGCACTCATGTTATTTTTTAACCGATTCCGAAATATTGGTTACCCGTAGGTAGGATAAAATTGCCTTATAGCAATATACCCACCTTATACGCATAAAGGGTGCATAAATAAGTATTTATTGACAACATTATTTTGTTGGTGATTTATTTTGCATCATATTTTTGCTGGTTTTTGGCGTCTGAATAAAATATTTTCCCCAGATTTTCATAAAATTATTCGCTCGGTGATTTCAGATTATTGCAGTCGTTCACAATTTTAGTTCTGGTGATTTTTTCTCTTCTTATATTAACTCAATTCAGAGTAATCGATTATTACATTAACCGAATAATTTGGTTAGTGAATTCTTAGCACCACTAGTTTTTATTTGTGAATTGTCGCAAAATGAGTTCGGTTTCCTAGCTGTTCGCAGTAGTTTTAGAACTTCCGCCATCATAACTAACGTAATGACCATTTCAAATCGCCGGCGAAACCACTATGTCATTTTAGACTCGTAAAGTAGGTATAGATGGACTGAATGCGACAGAAACAGATTTTATTAGTTTATTTGTACTGAATTTACACAGAATATCTACGCGTGAATATTCCAATTCTAATTCTACAGTCAAAAATGTATGGCGTGGATTACAAAAGTTTGTACGTACGAAAACTAAACACATTTTGCTTTGTAATCTGGTATATTCTTATCCTCAGATGGGGGTCAGTGCTATTGTGACGAGTTTTCGTTAGTTAATTCTCGCCTTCCAAGCCTAGGTCTTTAGAGCGGGCTACTGAGTGGACGGCGAGTACTTTCATATCTATTGCTAAATCTCCTCCTCCAAGCTTAGGTTCTCAAAGTATTGGGCTATTTGGTAAGGGGCGAGCGCTCTTACATCCTCAGTATTACCAATGGTCCCCTGAACCTGAAAATGCGGCTTCACTTGTGAAATAAGGATTATAAAGAATCAAATTCACGTAATCGTATATGGTGTATCATCAACCACACTGCAGAACCTACACCCGGAAGTTTCAGTAATGTTCATTCTAGAATTTTTTTTATTTAATATGTAGTGCCTTGTACCTAAGGGCTTTATTGATAACCCTCAGTTGGTTTCGGCTAAGTTTCATTAGGACGACAGCAAACCTTTGCGAAATGTGATACATTTTGGTAACCATGATGTTTACAATTGGATTATTCACACATGAATTATTTAGCGTACAGCAGGAAACAATTTTTAGGAGGTAAGAACATGAAAATGAGAAAACAAATGAAAAAAATATTTTTTCAAATATTTTTTTTATATAGGAGTTGCTTTATTATTTACCTTGCTTATAATATACAAGGTTTATATTTCAAAAGTGGATTTTTCTGCAATTAAATTTCTATAAATTTATCTAAACTGTTGGGATCAGGAGGGATATACTAATGTGGGCCAATCAGGAACTTCTCAGCATTTGCTTATGTGGAGAGGAAACCACTCAAAACTCTTCAGGAGAAGCCGGCCTGTTGGCAGTAGTCAACAGGCCTTCCGTTCCACTAGAGGAGTGTTCGGCATTTTCTTCCCTACTTTGGTTTATTTTACCAATAGCCTGCACTGTATTGATCATGTATAATACTACCTCTCGTGTGAGTTCTTTATTACCTATCACCGATGGGATGTCGCATAGATCTTCACCCAAGCTTCTGCATCGCGCCTCCAGCTGTTGTCTTTGAAAGCTGTGAAAAAAAATATTAAGAGGTATATATCCAGGCTAGTCGAATTCGATCGATTCAGAAACCGCAGTCAAGAAGTCCGCTGGATCACCAGGGCAGCGTCTTGCCGAGCAATCCTTGACGATATGCTTGATGGTTTGCCTTTCTGCACCACTGAGAGATACCCTCCCCCATTTGTGCATCCATGTCCGCACATCTCACGGTGCCGCACCTGACCCTGTCAAGGCTACGTCATGTTCTCCTCGGAAGGTTAGGGCCCAAAATTTTCTCATTGAAATAGGGCATGTAGCGTAGGTAAGGCTCCACACTCAACTTCCGCTATCTTGGGCACGCGTTGTTAAGCTGAAACTCATCCATGCTCGGCTGCCTACTATTGGCGGAAGGCTTCCTGGATGGTACTCTGCTAATTCTTGCATTAGGTATATCCTTATTGAGTTGGAATCCAGGGTTTTTTGCAGATTTTGTCGTATTCTCTGAGCAGAACTTTCTGTCGTCGTAGGTGAAGTGCGTTATGACTCAGAACTAGCAGCCCGAATATTAATATTGAATATCATGTGAATATTGTGAAATAAGTACATTCATATGTGAATATCTAATAATTGATAAATAAGTCAGATAAGGTTGTATGACTTACTCTATATCCCTTCTCACCCCAGCCGCCGTCCTCCCCGAGGGCGCCCTTCTCTCCCTCGTACCCGTCGGGTCCGCTGGGCCCCGTGTCTCCGTACGGACCCTGTGGCCCGGGCATACCATGGATCCCCTTGTTCCCGGGTTTCCCCTTCAGGCCCTTGCAGTCGCATATCGTTGTGTTACAAACACTCTGAAAAGAAAAAGAAATAAATAAATAAAGTGTTTATTAATAAACACTTATTTTTGGGTCAGATTTCTGGCAGGGTCGATGTGAAATATTTGTTTTTTAAAGTGGTTTTACAGGATGATTCAAAAATATGAATAGCTTATTTTTTGCCGTGCTTATTGTGTAAAAGGCTAGTATTTATTACAAAACGTCTGTTTCTTTTAGTTGCCTAATTATTGTGTAAAGATCTGGCGAGATTTGGGTTGGATTTTTAAGAGGATCTTAAAAATCCATAGGGCACGATAAAGGTTATGAAATTTTGAAATTATTCCGCCTGCGACGCGACGCCACAAGTTCTCTACGGTGAGTTCTTCTGATTGGTGGATTAGCTTTCCATAAACCGAAAAACTATCACAACACTCCATTGGTTGATTCACAAGAACTCGTTACGCCATTCATAGTCGTTAATTTTTAATAGAATAAATAAAACAACTTTGTTTTTAACCACATTTTTTTCCCCGATCGGTTTCAAAGCAATGAAGTTTCTTCGTCAAGGTTTACGTAACTAAAAAATTCTTTCCTATTTTATTTTTATCATGTTTGCTTAATACTACACGTGGAGCCAATGAATCAAGTTTTTTTCCCTAAAATAGTGGTAATTTAGTATTATTATTTTCGAAGCTAGACAGTAGTGGACTAAAATAAATGAATTCGCAAATCATCTGATAGAAAATAATCATAACTTCAATCAAGACACTGGATTAAAAGTACTGCATGTTGAAAAAAAATAATAATAGACAACTTAGAAATCTTAGAAATAAAAAAAGGATTCATAATAAGAATATGAATAATTTAGTAAACATGATAAAAATAAAATAGGAAAGAATTCATTAGTTACGTAAACCTTGACGAAGAAGCTTGTTTGCTTTGAAACCGGTTGGGGAAAAAAATAGTGGTTAAAAACAAAGTTGTTTTATTTATTTTATTATAACGATTAACCACAAAGTTAGTGTTTCAAATAAAATAAAAAATATAGTTCATTTTCATTTATTTTTTCATGCATTTTTGAGAAACTTTGCAGTACTATTAAATGCTCTCATTTGTACCACGTGTAAGAAAACATTTTTTGTATTTAATTTCTCGTAGCACTGAACTTTCCCATTGATTCTGCATTCAGGAAGAACAAATGGTCTGTGTTAACTATTTAGTAAAAAGAATGATATTTTTCATTGGCTCGGACGCAGATTGATAAAACATAGGTGTGTTTATGCTTTGTACAAAAAATAAGCATAATATCGAATAACATTTTATAAAGTTATAACATACATGAAGACGAATCATTATCAGCTTCTCGGAAGCAAAGTCAAGAAAAGAGATAACCTTAGAGTATCAATGTAACTTTTGTGTACTGCAAATAATATTTATTAATAATCCAACAATTATATAATCAAACTACTATTTATGGCTAATGATTATTGTTTCTTCAATGAATTTGATGTACCTGGATCCGTTTGAAAAAATATTATGCATCTTCGGTCACTTCTTCATACTAAAATAATATCATTAACATATTTTAAACACGAAAGAGAAATACGTACATTTTAATTTGACAGAGAAGGCGGAGTAAAGTTTGACAGTTAAAGACGGCAGTGAAAGCACCATCTACCGGTTAAGATGTGAAAACTCGAGTTAGTTACAGCACATGCGTTAGATTATTTGACGTTTGAGATGACATAATGCGCATGCGCCGCAAGGTGCGATAAATATTACCGTTTCAATTTTTTATCGATGGCCATATCTTCCTGAAAACACGTATCAACATGTTGGCAGAGCCGGCTACGTAATATCGAAATTAATAGAGATATTAGAAAAGTTCATTAGACCGCCTGGTCCACACCTGTGGAGATAGCGTTTGTAATCGCCACCCACGACACGTGTTTAATCTATAATATTATTATGTTCTCTTTATATACCAACGTTCCTTTATCTACACATTATGTGGGGTAACTTCAATAATTTCAAAGAAGCACTAAAGATGATTTAAACATTTTATTTACAATTGATGCGATCTTCTTCAAAATACCGGATATTTAATTTTTAATTTATAAATTATTGATTTCTATTTATTTGTTGTAACAATATGCATATATAGATGTATAGGTTTTTCCAATTTAGTCTTCGTTTTATAGGATTCATATTGTTCTATCGTCTCTGTCTACTTTATTATTATTATTATGGATAACTTATACAGCGCCATTTTCGTAACAAAATACCTCAAGGGCGCTTTACATAGTGATTCTTTTAAATTTGTAATTTAATTAAAATAATTTATTTTGTTGTCACATGCTACGGATTTATTCAAATGATTTAGAGAACAAGTGGGTTTTAAGTTTTTTCCGAAACATCACTTCACTTTCACAGCCTCGCACCTCTGCTGGGAGAGCCTACCCTTACGGGGAACGGCGTGATGGTTTGTTTGTTTGAATTTTTAAATTAATTTTGTCAGTAGGTATCAGTGGCGAATGGTCATTTTATTTACGGGTAAGCTATGAAAAAATATCATATATTTGTACCTACATAGAAGGTACAAAATATAATGTAAGTAATAAATACCATAAATTTATATTTTTCTGTGTGATAAAACAATTCTCATCCACGAAATCATCTTAAACGACGTAACTTCACGATACATTATATAATATAGATATATTATTAATTACTTTAATACATAGCTCATTAAAAATAAATAAAAAATAACACTATGAATTCAGTTGATATTAGATATTCAATCAAAATGTCAACTGGCCGAATTATTCTAGAAATTAATAGTGCTAAAAACGGCCGCGTCGAGCGCCATATGTCCTGCAATATAACGCATGAAAGTAATTACGGTATTATGTCAAAAGTACCATCTCAAAGAAAAATAGCCCCTAAGAAATAATGTTTGAAATACTGTTTTTCAAATCAAGAATCTTCAAATAATTTGTTTAATCTGCAAGTTTAATCTCGGAGAAAAAACCCGCATCGGGGTTAAGACTTTCAAAATATAGTGTACTTATTTGTATGACAAAATAAGCTGAAATAATCGGCTAGTTTCTTGGCTCACCGCAATTAATATTTACATAAGGATACAAATACGAACGATGGAAATGATTTAAAATAAATGGTTATTATTTATTTGTTTTTCTGCAAATAAAGTTACAGTAAAACATTATTATGGTGAGTAAAATATAATGGTAAGCTGCGCATAATCGCTGCTATACGCGGTTCGCCCCTGGTAGGTATCGTATATAATAGGTAATAAATAAATCTATAAATATTTATTTCTAAGTTTTGTACTATGTAACCGTCTTTAGCTTAATTTCTCAGTAACAAAAAACTATAAAATGAAATAAAATAAGAATCAGAAAATCATACTACACTCTCGCATGTTATATTACTGTATATTTTCTTTGTCCATATGTAAGTCGGGTCAACTTAATTGTAGGGATCAGCTGATACATATTTTGACACATGTGCCGACAGCCTGACAGGCATTTAAAACCCCAGACGTGACCAACCAAGATAAAGAAAATAAATTGCTAAATGTTTTAAATCTTTTGTATGTAACCACTTACCGACTTTTCTATATCTACCGGTTTCGAGACGTACCTGTCTCTTCCTCGGGACACTAATTAAACCAACATGCAAAACCCACTATACCCCTTCATCATAGTTGTTGCAAAAAAATATAAAATCAACACGACATGTATTTTAATAAGCACATGCACCGATTAGGACAAACATGGACTGATTAGATTATGAAAATATTTTTTGTTGTTTGAGAAATAGTTGGAAAAAAGGATAGGGGGTGGAAGAAGGAGCTTATTAAAATGCATGTCGTGATGGTTTTATATTTTTGTGCAACAAATATGGCGTAGGTGTATAGTGGGTTTTGCATGTTGGTATAATTGGTGTCCTGAAAAAACCAAAACCGGTAGACATAGAAAAGTCGGTAAGTGATTGTATACAAATATTTAATAACATTTAGTAAAATGTTGGACCACAAAGTTAATGCTTTAAGTATTGAAAATAAATTGTTTTAATTTCAGAAAGGTCACTATTATTATGCGAGTATATGAGGTATTAGAAGAAATTCACTATTATGCTCAATGTTTATTTTGTAAATTTATTGATAACTTTCAGTTGCTAGAATTTCACTCGTCCATGCGCTTTGTAGCTGCAAGACGATTAGTTATCTTGTTTCAATAGGTAAATGTTATCAACTGTCAAATATCTAAATTCAGTAAATGGGGTGTAGAATTCCAACCGTCCATGCGCTCAGTAGCTGACTACTATTTTAATAAATTAGTTTTTTTTTTACTTTTTAAAATATCACTTAAACTCTTAACCTCATTGTCAAATAAAAAGTAAATAAATTGTAAATAAGGGCTAGATTTGTAACTGTCCATGCGCACTGTAGCTGCA